>NW_017537521.1:44959-69707 GCF_001853355.1 Bactrocera latifrons | reverse complement strand
TATGAAAATGCCTGAAGGAAACGACTCTATAGAGTTTGGTTGACATAGCTGTAGCAGTTTCCGGGATATGTACAAAAAACTTAGTAGGGGGCGGGGCCACGTCCACTTTTCCAAAAAATTACGGCCAAATATGCCCCTCCCTAATGCGATCCTTTTTGCCAAATTTCACTTTAATATCTTTATTTATGGCTTAGTTATGACACTTTATAGGTTTTCGGTTTTCGCCATTTTGTCGGCGTGGCAGTGGGCCGATTTTGCCCATCTTTGAGCTTAACCTTCTTAGGGAGCCAAGAAATACTAACTAGTACTAGTAGTACTAAGTACTAGTAGTACTAAGTTTCATCGTGATATCTCAATTTTTACTCAAGTTACAGCTYGCACGGACGGACGGACAGACGGACGGACGGATAGACAGATATCCGGATTTCAACTCTACTCGTCACCCTGATYATTTTGGTATATATAACCCTATATCTGACTCTTTTAGTTTTAGGACTTATGTCCGTTATGTGAACAAAACTATAATACTCTCTTTAKCAACATTGTTGCGAGAGTATAAATATCCAAGAAAAGAAAGGAGAATGGCTAATCACAGATACACCTATTAGAATATAAATGCTAACAGGTGTGTCCAGAGCGCTCATTTGTGCATATGTGTTTGAAGAAACAGTGGTTCATAAAGTGAAGTTATTATAATTTAAATGTGCAGAAATATTATCAGCACATGAAAACGGTGTCCAAAATTTAAAATTAAAATTAATTCATTTAATGTGGAATGGGAAGAAAACTATTCATGTCAGGAAAGCTCTGGAAGCATACAGTGTCAGCTATGTAAAAAACATGTTCAGTTGATGAAATACAATATTCAAAGGTATTATGAAGGGCAACATGAAGAATATGATCGGTATACAGGTGAATACCGTACCGATTTTTTTATGAACTCTATCATCATAGGAATAATGACCATTAACATTTTTTTATTATCTGAATATTGCATGTTATGTTTTTTTGGGTCGCTAATCACGAATCTGCTATCAAATATTGGTACTTCATTTGTTTAAACAATTGTTATAAATAAATTATTTTAAATAATAAAATATTCTGCAAGTTGCATATGCTTTTCATAGTTTGCAAGCTCATTGATTCGAGCGCACGACACCTTGATCTCATTTTTAAAAACTTTCCGTTACCATCTGAGTCAAATGAAGGTTTCTACGTTATTATTAAGGGGTTAAAGTAATCAAAACAGTAAAAAAAAAATTGATTTGTACCAAACTACCCCCTTAAACTTCTTTTTATTCCCCTACCAAATAAATAAACTAAAAGGTCAAGGATTTTCGACACCTAATTTTTGTTTTTTGTTCTATAATCCCGAAATATAAAAGTCAACATACCTAGTTCGTTTCAAGGATGATACATTGTTTATAGCGACCCTCCAACTTTTCGGACGATTTGTATGAAAACAGGCTTCAGTTTTGACAATCACTGTTAAGATCTGAAAACAGGAAATAGTCGCAGCGTTTCCTTTTTCTTTGAATGCGAGCGTTTTACTGCGATTTCGTACTACAAACGGTCCAATAACGCTATGTAATATTAACTGTCGTTGGTCCATCCTTTTGCAAGGTAGTCAATAAAAATAATTATTAAATAATGAGGCCATGTTTCGTCCACTGGCACATATCGACGAAAAAACACGGGTTTACTTGTATTACGTTTGAACATCTCCAAACASTGCTCCGAATCATCAACTCACCGTTGTTTTAGATAAAAAKAGAGCTCGCACGGACTTCACTTTGCGTCTAACCTATTGACCAGCAGTCTATTATGAGAAAAGTATTGTATGTATGTAGTTCGTTTCACCGTGAATGGGAACTATGTCATAAAAAGCAAATTAAAAATAATAATAATTGACGACACATGTATGTATTTATTGTCTAAAAATTGGTGTATTCTTACGTTCTACTAACTTCTATATACCTGGACCCAGTGTTCCTTTAGACAAAAATTCATACCGAATTTCCTAAAGATAATTTATTAAGTATATAAATAAAAAAAGTTTTCTTACAAGGACTTAATATTGATCGTTCAGCTTATATGACGGTTATATGCAATATTGGTCCCATCTCGGCTCAGCAGTTTCTTAAAGAAAAAACAACGTGTGCTAAAYTTCAGATTGATATCTGAAAACCTGGGGGACTAGTTTGGGTATATACAGGCAGACAGACAGACGGACATGTCTAAATCGACTCAGCTCAACATGCATAATTTCTACATACTTGGATATATACATACATACATATAAAAGTACATATTTAAAAGTATGTTCAGGGTATAATTTATACACTTGATGCTATTCGYATAGATCTTATTGAAAAGTTTTATTGTGCCTCCACTTTTTATTTGTTCCTCYCTCTGCGAGCACTTTTGCTTTCTTAAACTTTTACCGAGAGAATAACACATGTTCATGAATATGTAGGTGTATTAAAGCACAACGTTCTACCATTATTTTACCGTTTGTTGACACCAAAATGTATAAAAATGTTTGCTGTTAGTATATACATACATATGTATGTATGTTTTCGGAGTTTTCRTTAATCGAAAAAATCTGTTTTGCATAATAATGACCTTAGCTGCGAATACAGCGTGTGAGAGTCAACTGATTGGGGACTGTTTGAAGCTTTGGTTAATAAATTGGGTTAAATTCAGCGGTTATTCCCACACAATACATCATTTCACCAAATACTAGATTTCTATAGATTTGTATCCACATATATTCGAGAGAGCTTTTACGTATAACGGTTACACATTTCAGCCCATTGTTTATTTTCTTTGCAACGGTTTTAAGAATAAAGCAATGCAAGATAATAAAATATTGAAAGTTTTTTCGTATTGGCACGATTGAGTATATTAAATACATACACATGTGCATTAATGATCATATTTGTATGTATACCTTTCGACTAAACACTCGGAAAATAAAGTTCGAATATGGCATTCGAATTTAATTTATTTGCGAGCCCAGAGAGAGACCTGCTTTAGAGAGCTAAAAGTATAAACAATTTAAATTGGTATATAATTGTAGTTCTTTAATCAAATCACAATTTATGTCAATCTAAGTAGTTACGACTAACTATTGGTCACTAGTAATAATAGAAAAAMTTTTTCTCTGACATCTAATAAATGGCAGCAAACTAGGTTCTCTGCTCTCAAAACTGAGCTTAATAAGTGTACAGCGAAACTAAGAACACAAATTAAAGAAATTAAAATTTTTTCCTTCAAAACTTATCCTGCTAAACTCACAGCTGATAAATCCACCGACTATTCACTCTGGAAAGCTGCAATAAATATTAATAAACAAATAAAAMATGTAACACCATTAAAACTAAAAGAAACTGCATGGGCCAAAACGAATGAATAGAAAACTGCCGTATTTACAAATCATTTGAGAAACACATTTACGCCTAACGATGGGTATGAGATAAATTGTGAAAATAGTTAGTTGGATCCACATATCAGAATATCTCCTGTTATTATTAAAGAAATTAAAAATCATATCGGGAATTAATTTCGTTCAAAATACAATCGATAAAAAGAACGTTTGTTCGGCGGCCTTTTTGGACGTGTCTAAGGCTTTTGACAAAGTTTTCCGTACGAGTCTACTGCTCAAATTTAAATACATGCTACCCAAACAATTTTGTGAAATAATTGCTTCGCACTTAAGGGGGTATTCTACTCTAAAATTCGATTTTTTTCATATATTTAAAGTTAGACCCTTAAGAACATATCCTCCAAAGGATTTTTAAAAATTAAAACTATTTTAAGAGCTACAGTTACTTTAGTGACGCAGTACCTAGCGCACTAATAAATGACTTAGACTGCTTGAAATTTGACTCACTTTTTTAAACGAGTTTTTCGCGAAGCTACTTTTTTCCACGGTACCGGCATTATCTCAAGTTCTAAACAACCGATTTACTTGAATTTTGTGTGAACCTTTTTTATATAATCCCTTATCGTTCCTACCAGCATCGTGTCAAAATTTTTGTTCTTAAAATTAAAAAAAAATCAGGAATTTCAAAAAAAAGCTTAAAAAATTATTTTTATTTTTAGGCAGTCGCCATTTATCAAAAACAAATTTTTTCGTGTTCCCTGAGGTAGGGACTATAACAGCGTCCTTACTGATTAAGAATTTTTTTTATTTTTTTTTTCAGAGCACCAGGAGAGTCAGGATCAATGTCACCAATCTGAGCCATTTTTTTTTACACCTGTCTCTCGCCCCCGCTCTAATTATTTTAATTTTTAATATTTTTTTGTAAAACTACTAAGATATCAATAAAAACACCATAAAATGAATAGTAAAGATATGTTTTGRTTTGTTTTTAAATAAAATTCAAAAAACTGCCCAAAAATTTGATTTCTAGACTAGAATACCCCCTTAAAAGTTAGATACTTCCGCATTAAACAAGAGGATGTATATTCAAACTTGCAACCGCTAGAAGTCGGTGTTCYCCAGGGAAGCGTGTTGGGGCCAATGCTTTTTTTGCTTTTAACCAGTGACCTCCCATCTGATTCTAGTTATATGACAGCGACATTTGCGGATGACACAGCTTTGTTAGCAGCTGGAGAGTATCTGTTCGAMGAGTGCAGACAGCAGTCAACGCAATTACTAAGTGGGCATCTAAGTGGTTCATCAAATTAAACGACACCAAATCAATTCATGTCGACTTTACTTTGAAAAGGCCGACATATTGTCCAATTTATATAAATAATATTCCTATACCACATCATAACAGTGCTAAGTACCTAGGTATCGCCTTAGATGCTAAGCTACGCTGGAAAGAGCACGTCAAAAAAAAAAAACACCTAATTGGCAGGAAATCCAAGCTAACAATACAAAAGAAACTGTAATTATATAATCAAGTCCTAAAGCCAGTTTGGGCCTACGGAGCCCATGGGGTTGCTCAAGTCAAAGCTGTATTGCCAGCATTCAGCGCTTTCAAAGTAAGGCACTAAGGACTTTAGTTAATGCTCCTTGGTACATTAGATCTGCTGACCTSCACAGTGATCTAGGCGTGAATTCAGTGGTAAATGAAATCTCCAAATTAGCAAAGTCTCACGAACTGAGGCTTAGACAGCACAGTTAATGAGAAAGCATCCGGATTCATCTGTTGGGCGAGAAATCCGGTTGAAACGCAAGAAGCCTTCCGACCTACATACTAAGACAACAGTAGCAGCAAATGTATTTCTTAACATTTAGCTTTTATGTATCTCTCCTGATTATTTAGACCAGAATTGTTGTTAGTATTTTATTTTTATATACTAGGTATAATGTAAAATAACGGTTCGATAGTACGAAGCTCGATGACTTCAAAATTAAATATTTTTCCACTGAGCCACTTTTAGAGTTTTGGGAAAGAGAATGCCACTCAATGTAAATCTGTTACATAATGTTAGTGTGGACCAGTTATTAACTCAATTTCTTAGTTATTGGTTGTAGCATAAACTGAATGAGCCARAGCATTGCCTTGATGAAAAGCTTTGATCTTGACATACAATCGATTTAATAACGCGACAAAATATGCATTTCACCGTTGATTACACTGGGGCAGATTTTCCGTAACACTTTTCTAGCTATTTATTTGCACCATCGATCAACCAAAAATTTTGCAAAAAGAATTTCTTTTGTAAATAGCAAGCTATCCCCTTTTAAAGCAATAAATTGAGACTTTGACACTATTCTAGGTAAGAATTTGTTGTGCTATCTTTCGGTCAGACCAAAATACATATGGAACAACTTAATTTTTGATGTGATGTTCTTAAGTTGATAACGGTTGTATGTATAACCAACAAACTAAGTAACACACAAAAAATATGTACAAATACGTAAGAAGAATAGGCAGTAAAACAGGATGTAATATAGTAATTTGTATGTAACCTAAATTATATAATATTGTATTAAAGGTATGTATGTAAATATGTTATGTGCATTTTAAAATATTCAAATTGAGAAGTAACATGCTAACGAATCCAAAGTAAAAGTAAATGCAGATGAGATGTACAATCCTCCAATACTTGTATACTTTACAAAGACCCGTATTTACCTTGGTAATATACTTTTTATACCCTGAACAGGATAATTTTGCCACGATGTATTTTATACTCTGAAGGAAACTTCGGAAACCCTATAATCTAATATGCACCCTGTCAAGAAAGTATCGGGAATTTATAAATAAAACGAAAACTTTTCAATCATCATCCAAATTTATTTTATCGCCTTCAAAGTAACATCCACTTGATCCATCTTCCAATCGTCAAACATTTTTATAGGCACTTCAGCTCTCGCGTCRAATTTGTTTTGAAGTCTTCAATTGAGTCTATGCGTTTTCCCCGAAGTGAATATTTCGGTGTACAGAATAAGAAAAAGCCACAGAGGACCATATCAGGTGAATACGGTGCTTTCTCAATGATATTTGTTTCATTCACAATGATGGCTTTGTGCGATGGTGTGTTATCATGATGAAGAATCCACAAATTGTCTCGTCTCGTATGTGCCTCATAACACCAAGATAATACTCTTTGTTGACGGTTTGACCAGTTGGAACGGARCAAGTCTTGCAGCAACGCCTTGCATGCCCAATTTTTCATGCATACTCGTACGGACGCTCTCGTATGACATCTCCAATTTATGGGCAATCTCTCTCAAGCTTACATGGCTATTTTYCGCAACAATTCCTTTACTTTTTCAACGTTATCATTGGTCAAACTCGATGAAGGCCGTCCAGAATGAGCCATGCCTTCCACATCACAAATACTTTGAGTAATATTTTCGATCATTGTAAAATTCGAAAAGCACAACTGAAGTCGACTGACATAAACAGCTGCTGTAAACACACTGGAAAAATATATCCTGAATGAAAAATTCTTTACAGGATATATACATATACATATGTATATATATAAATGATCAGCATGATGAGGGGAGTTCACCTAGCTAGTCCCAAAGTTTTCCAGATTTCGATCTGAAATTTTGTACACATTATTTTCTGCTTCTTTTATTTCACAAAATATCTTCCCTAAATGTGGCATAAATTATTGTTCAAAGAATTGGTATCATTTCCGAAGATATTGTTCAGATCGGACCACTATAGACATATCTGCTATACAAACATAAAGTTCTTGTAAGACATTTTTTATATTTATGAAGGGTATAGTTGGCTTCGCTGTAACCGAAATTAACAAGTTTTCTTGTTTAAACATAATCTAATAATGGGTACGGAAAATTATCTTGAAATTGAAGCAAATACAATTTCGTAAAATTTTTTACTAATTTTGCAAAATGCATTACTAATTTTTTCTTCGCTTTATGTCTTATTAATATTTCGGTAAAACTGTTTCCCAAATACTTGGAACATTTACATTGTAAGCGGGTAGATATATTAATAAGCCGATATGTTTAACATATTACATTATATTTTTTTTCAAAAAGGGTGTTCCCTATCGCAACCAATTTATATTTAGCCTAGTTTAGCCCTCGGTAATACCATAGTGATTCAATTTTGAAAGGAGGGAATTGAAATATATGTATACCTGTATACCAATGGTTAGATGTACAATGTGTACCTGCATACGAATTTAACTGGCTTTCGTAACCAACAAACATTCATAACTAGATGTCCACCAACACATATTTGATTGCTATTCATACGTATATACGTAGGAAACAAATATTTTATGAATAATTCACCGAGAGCCATTAGGTGGGTAATAGTATTCATTCCAATTTGGTGCTGCAATTCATCTCTACTTTGTTCAGAAATTAAGTAACTTCGAAAACTGTTTTTGTTGTGTTTACCTGTCTTTACGAAGACATAACTGCTACACATCCATATGTCTGTACATGCATACTGACATAAATACATATGTATGAATACATTCATACCAACGCTGCTCACATTCATTTATTTAGACTTTTCAATTCATATCTGTATAAACAAATCATTGCAGTTATCTTTTATTGAGAAAGTACATACGTACCTGGAATGTTCGGTCCCTTAATTGGGAAGGTGCTGCTGCCCAGCTGGTTGATGTCCTCGTAAAAATAAAGGCTGATATCACCGCCGTCCCAGAAATGCGATAGACGGGACAAGGACACAGACGAGTAGGTCCTTGTGGTATTTACTACAGTGACCATATAAAGGAGCGCATGTTTGTTGTGGGATTCGTGGTGGGAGAGAGACTCCGTCGCCGAGTACTATTATTCATTCCGGTGAATGAACGTCTAGTCACAATCCGCATCAAAGCGAGGTTCTTCAGCATATCGCTGATTTGCGCCAACGCCACTGACGGAAAAGAAGGACGATGCGACCAAAGATGCCTTTCATGAGTCCTTGGAAAGCACTTATGAGAGCTGCCCCCGCCACGACTTTAACGRCAGGGTGGGCAAAGAAGGTATCTTTGGCACTACGGTTGGTAAATTCASCCTCCACCAGGAAACATTCAAATGAGGCTGATTGATCAAGTTGTGATGAACGGAAGACACGTCTGCAGTGTTTTAGATGTGCGTGCGCTCCGAGGTCCTACCATCGACTCGGACCACTATCTTGTTGTAGCCAAGATTCGCACCCGCCGTAMGAAAAAATGCGGCGGGTTACAGAAGGTTTCAAGACCGGAGCGTACTCTTGTAGAACCCCCAAAGGTGATCTAGTCACCGATGCCCAGAGCATACTTATATTATGGATGGAACACTTTTCCAGCCTGCTGAATGGCAGTGAACGCACAATGCCAGGAGAAGGCGAACCCGATTCCCCAATCGATGACGATGGAGCAGACGTTCCATTGCCCAACCAGGAAGAAGTTCGAATAGTAATTACCCGCCTGAAGATGGATGGATTGCCGGCCGAGCTATTCAAACACGGCGGCGATGAACTGATAAGGAGCATGTATCAGCTTCTTTGCAAAATATAGTCGGACGAAAGCATGCCCAACGCTTGGAATTTAAGTGAGCTATKCCCAATCCCCAAAAAAGGAGACCCAAAAGGAGATCTGCGCCAACTACCGTGCGATAAGCCTCCTTAACATTGCATATAAGGTTCTGTCGAGCGTATTGTGTGAAAGATTAAAGCCCACTGTCAACAAACTGATTGGACCTTATCAGTGTGGCTTCAGACCTGTAAAATCAACAACCGACCATATATTCACCATGCGCCAAATCTTGGAAAAAAGCCGTGAAATGAGAATTGAGACTCACCACCCCTTCGTCGATTTCAAAGCTGCTTTCAACAGCACAAAAAACAGCTGCCTTTATGCCGCGAAGTTTGAATTTGATATCCATGCAAAACTGATRTGGCTGTGTAAGCTGACGTTGAGCAGCACCAAAAGCTCTGTTAGGATCGGGAAGGATTCGATACCAAACGAGGTTTCAGACAAGGCGATTCCTTATCGTGTGACTTTTTCAACCTGCTTCTGGAGAAAATAGTTCGAGCTGCAGAACTCAATAGAGAAGGTATCATCTTCTATAAGAGTGCACAGTTCTGCTTTGTCCAGACTGGACAAAGAAGCAACACACTTGGAACCAGCGTAAACACCACCAACAATGTCAGCCTAGAAATCTAACGCAGRATAACTCTTGCCAACAGGTGCTTCTTCGGACTGAGTAGGCAATGAGAATCCAAACTCTATAAGTCACTCATAATTACCTTCCTGTTATATGGTGCAGAAATTTGGACGATGTCAACAACTGATGAGTCGACGTTCCGAGTTTTCGAGAGAAAAGTTCTGCGAAAGATTTATGGTCCTTTGCGCCTTGGCCACGGCGAATATCGCATTCGATGGAACGATGAGCTATACGAGATATACGACGACATTGACAGGGTTCAGCGAATTAAAAGACAGCGACTACGCTGGCTAGGTCATGTTGTCCGGATGGACGAAAACACTCCAGCTCTGAAAATATTCGAGGCAGTACCCGCCGCAGAGAAAGAGGAAGACCTCCACTCCGTTGGAAGGACCACGTGAAGAGGGACCTGGCTTCACTTCGAATATCTAATTGGCACCAAGTAGCGAAAAGAAGAAGCGACTGGCGCGCGGTTGTTAACTCGGCTATAATCGCGTAAGCTGTGACTACGCCAATCAAGAAGAAGATGTATGTATATATAAGTTTGTAGAGTAAGAAATATAAATTTCTTAAATATTCTTTCAATAATATTCTTTCAATAATTACCTTATTCATTAAATGAAATTTCAATAACATTTAAGAAAAAAAGTGAGAACAGCAAAAGCTAAATTATGGCAATAATTTCCTTCAGAAAATGCATATTCAATTTATTGGAATTGAAAGATTTAACTTGTTATGTAGGCTTAACTATTTATTACTCTGTTAAAAACTTTGGTACAATTTTGGTATTCTTCGTTTTCAAAAACTAGCACTTCACATAAAATATGTAACTCCGTGCGAAAGAACATAATAGAGCGATTTTAGTCAGTGTGGTTTCACAACAAAATAATGTATATCGTCAGACATCCACTCTGTTCGTTTAATATATGAGGAAACTATTTTAATTTGTTTTTGGGATTTTATGATAAGTCAAACTTTCACCACTTAATAAACAAGGATCTCACTTGGGCAGCTTAGAACGCGGGTCCGCTGTGTGATCTAAAACCATATAAATAAATAATGTTAAATATTTAGGGGACTCACGTTTTGTCATAAGGCATACAAAAATAAATTTACGCAATTACAATTCCTGTCTCTTATACACATCTAGATGTGTATAAGAGACAGCACTTGGGCAGCTTAGAACGCGGGTCCGCTGTGTGATCTAAAACCATATAAATAAATAATGTTAAATATTTAGGGGACTCACGTTTTGTCATAAGGCATACAAAAATAAATTTACGCAATTACAATTCTGACCGATATATCTTCGGATCGATATAACTAATAACTCTACGAGAATAGAGAATAATGGCGCTTCTTATTAAGTAGCGACGAATAATTATTCCTTATTTATATTCTACTTTTTCTGTTCTTAGATCTGGATTAACAGATTTCTTTTGTTTTTTGCTTAATCTACCAATTTTTTAGCTGTATGAATTATGTTTTTGCATACAGTTTGTATGCACATCTGAAATTTTATAGTTTTCAAAATTTTTACACCGTGTTTTGAAATAAATATAGTTCTTTATTTCATCTTACACAATTTTCAGATGACATGGTAAGTATCCCCCTTTTTCTATAGGAAACGCCTCTTTTTTTACACGGATTTCTGAGGAACGTATCTACCGTGTAAAAAAAGAGTTGGGTGTATACAACTCACACAGACCGACGTATTCTTCATAAGGTTTGTTAGGGAAACGAAAATCATTATAGGTAGTTTATGGGAGTTGGGGTAGCATATCATCCATTTTTACAATGTCTGTTGGAATACTTAGGAGAATTGTCCTGAGTGAATTTTGACAAAAATTTTTAGAAATGTTCTACCCTTTGAGCGTCAAGAAAGTTTTTTTTCGTTACAATCAAATTCATTTAATTTAATATAATGGACAATGGTATATCCTCATCGGAATCACATACAMATTTTAGCACAATCCAATCTCAATTCTTCAAATTCGTCAAAGAAATGCCTGATTTCCCCATCTTCTTCTTCTTTATTGGCGTAGTCACCGCTTACGCGVTTATAGCCGAGTTAACAACCGCGCGCTTGTCGTTTCTTCTTTTCGCTACGTGGCGCTAATTAGATATTCCAAGTGAAGCCAGGTCCTTCTCCACTTGGTCCTTCCAACGGAGTGGAGGTCTTCCTCCGCTTAACCCGGCGGGTACTGCGTCGAAGTCTGGATCTGGAGTGTTTTCGTCCATCCGGACAACATGACCTAGCCAGCGTAGTCGCTGTCTTTTAATTCGCTGAACTATATCAATGTCGTCGTATTTCCTCATCACTTAGGTCTTTTCGGCACTTGTGCATATTATCTGTTCACAAAATAAATATAATAGAGGTATTCAGACCGAACTTGTTAATCTGATAATTCGTTAATTGACACTTCCTTAAAACACTTAACTGTGAACATACTTTTTGCTGCCCATCAGTAGTGGGTGTAAATTTTGTGTCAAAATAGCTGATTCAATTATATCAAATACTTACTTTTAAAAAATTTATCAGAAACTAATTTGTAGTAGACAACAAATACTATATCTTAATTTAGTCCCGAAGTTTCATTGGTATACTCCGAATATTTTCAAGAAATAGGCCCCAGAACCACTGCTTTTCAAGCACGCTCGTTTCCCCGAGCTAGTCTAGACTTTGGCCTTAATCGCACATCCATAACATTATGAATTCCGATCCCCTGATTGACGTTTTTCACATCAATATATTAAATTTAGACAGAAATACATCATTTGAGAATAGGGGAATTCTCTTGCTCTTGAGCGTTTGCTCGATGACACAAAATGCAAAAACCCTATACTTAAATAGGCAAGGTCAAGGGAGCACCCATTGCAGAATCTAGTGGTATATGAACGACTGATTCAGTCAATGTATTGAGAATGACTATTGTGAATTGGCGTACATTCTGTATTCATTCTTAACAAAAAACTGTAGCAAATCTTTATAATTTAGGTTGAAATTATAAAATCTATTTAAAATTTATCTTCTTCAACAATTTAACAGCGTAATAAGTCTTTATGTGAAATGACAGCTAAAACAGGGTTGCAATTATATTTTTACGTATCATTGCACGAAAATAAACATGAGTTTTGATCTGAAATATTTTACAGCCATTACAAATAATTTTCTGCGAGTGTTTGTTGTTTTGCCGTTGCACTAAGTAGAAAATTCTGCAATTCGTGCACCGTTCGTAGACAGGAATAAACTATAATTGCAAAACTAATTGAGTCTATGACCTACCATATAATATAACTTATTAAATACCAAATTTGATTGCATTTATTTTAGGAGTTCATCGAATAATGTATGTTGGTTTATTTCGCAATATTTATATATGTATGGCCTGGACGACGGGACGAGGTGAAATCAGGATGTCAGTCTTTCTCCTTCTTGAGTGAAAAGTTAGATATCATATTGAAACTTGGTATACGTGTTCCTTGGCAAAAATTAGAGAACTACGCATTAAATTAAGATATACATTCATAGACCTGTAATTTGGAAAAAGTTGCCTTGCTCTGCCCTTCGAGCTACTACAACAAAATTTGCATAAAGTAAGTATTACAACTTTTCCTAACTACAATGTGAATGAAAAATTAAATCGGATGATAACACCGCTCACTCTCTTTATAACAGTACTATTAAAAACTTCTAAAAGCATGATAAATCAGTAATTAAGTACGCCAGAGACAGTAAATTCTACACCCGAGATGGTATGAAAAGGTTTTAAAGGACAAAATTGGACAATCGGCACCGCCCTCCTTTAAGAGTAACGATTTCAACTAAATTCGGTATATGACATTCTTCTGACATTCCTAATAAAATTTTAAATTTCAAGCTCCTAGGTACCGAATAAGAATACCACAGTGCCTAAAGTTTACTTTTTACCGAATATATCAGTCAATGTGTGAGATGTATAATTAAAATTTGGGAAGAATGCTTTTCTGATAATAATATGTATATGCGTCAAAACTGGGTTGAATCGCGTCAATACTTCCCTGAGCCCCCATATACGTAATGTAAATATTTTCGAACTTCCGGCTGACATTTTAACGCATACATCGATCAATATGAGCCAGAGTGTTTTTCTGATAACGCTAAATATTTTTGTTTWCAATGATTGAAATAAGGTGAAAACTTGTCCTAGATCCCATTTATCTAACAAGCCTTATTTATTTGAAGATATTACTCCTGATTTAAGCCTTGTAAGTCTCAAGAGTATTTAWATTTGGGTAATACCCGAACTTACCGCTTCCTTATTTATTTTAATATAAGCACCTGAAGGTATTTCCCCGGCTGTGATCCATACAAGTAGCGTGAGTATAAAATGTTTACGTAGGCTTTACCTACGTTGCGAAATTAAAAAAAATCAGATGTATAAAGTTTTATAAAACTTGAAGATTCTTAATTCCAGAATATTGAATGTTGTCAAAAAATACAATATTTTTTCTAACATTTTTATTTTACAGTTTTTGGAATCGAGCCCCAGCTGAGACCGAAATAACAATATTCTAAAGTAGAGGATCGATGTATGTATGTATAAGATGAAAAAATTAACCAATGATTTACTTGTATGTATACCAAATCGGAAAACCGGATAAAGGAGGGAATCACACTTAAATWCTTCCAGGTCATGGTACATTCTACGTAGCTGCAGTGTTAAAGCTATTGAACGATTACCATCTAACGCTAGCTAGGATATTCTTATTTTATATGGTACTTTTAATTTATTCAACTTACATTGATATCTTATATTTAGTTTACTCATACCTGGTGTCATCGAACATCAAATCAATTTTTAATTTGTAAACAGAATTTTTGCTGACACTTGAGGCTGTTTCCAAGTGATCGGCGTCCAAAAGCCGGAAACCGGAAGAATTGCTGCTTAGTGGCTTTCGAGAATGCGCGGTATTCATTTTCGAAATGGGCACAGTGTCCACCATGCTGCAAGTTACCATTGTTGGTAGTATTGGCAAAAATAGATTATTGCACTCTATGTTGCGTTAATTTGTGTGATTTAACCGAAGCACTAGCCTTGCAGCTATGTATTTTCACTCAACCTGTTGTGCATTTCTTTAGTTTTTGTATGTGGTCTGTATCGATTTATGTTGTTTGCCGTTGTTTATTGCAAAGTTATTTTTATAGTATTATTTATGTTTAGCAAATTGTTTTATTCATGTTTCTACGGACTGTAATTTATGTTTCGGAATTTTATATGTACCTATCAGAGAGCTGCAACGAGTATGATTAAATCAGAACAAACACGTGTGCCAAAAACACAATTAAATCAGTTCAGGTCATCATAAACAACATTGTTGATCGATTCGAGTACCCGCAAGCGTCAACTGATTGGTGCACCACGAGCAATCTGTTCTTCGGCAATAACGATCATGTAGACGGYATGGCTGACTTCGGTTCAAATGGTATCATGTCAGTTCATAGCGTTGCGACGACTGCTTGAATATATGTGAAACTGCGGGTAAACTACGAGTAAATCTACGAGTACAACAAACAACAACAATTTTCAGATGGATTTATTTGAATCAWGTGTGGCAAAAAATGTATTAGCTTTGAAAATGTGCGCATGTTACATATTTTCGATGCGTAAACAATGGAAATTTCATCGAGTACGCACATACATATATACATACATTTATTGTATAACGTTTCGAACCATATTAACTGAGATTCTATTCTACAAGATTGTGAAAAAAAATTTCGGAATTTGATTGGATCGTTATAAAGATCTTAAAAATTGTAAAAACTTATGTTTATGTTCTTAAAGTGTACTGGTTAAAGACAACAGTGATAAAAATATACATTTATTTAAATAGATAATTTTTTAAGCCAAAACGTTTTCTCCATCCAAAAATATTAGGCAATATTGGGGCAGTATGTATTTATTTCACCCGCATAAAATTTTGAAAAGTATACATTTTTAAAATATTTTAAAATTTAGACTAAAAATTAAATTTTCATTTATTAATCCCCATATTAAAATGTTTGTCAAAGTCAAATGTTACTTCAATTGTTAATTAATGCATCATTTGCAACATAATTTACATAAATTACATAAAATGTATTATGATTATTTATTAAATTAATAAAATAAAGTGTACCTGTTCCGAAAACTTACAAAATACTTGTCAAACATGATTTTAATTTTGCTTTAAAAATTAATGCTAAAATTTATTGACTTTTACTATATTTATGTATATAAAAATTTTAAGGAAACTTTATGGAAATGACTCAAAAGAGTTACAGTTTTGATAATAATAAATGTCAATAAGGTAAATATAATATATGAAATATTTTTCAATTTGATGTAGAAAATACTCGAGTATACCATTTTAATGGTATATTGATGTAAAACTTATTACATAAKGTACGTTTTTTTTGATAGACAATGAAAATCTTATTTTAGGCATTTTCCATTAAAACGATCAAAAAATAAAACCTTAATATTTGGTATTTAAAAAATTAGAAAATTGGAAAATAAAATAGACCAAAGTCAAATTAAATTAAATTTCTAATTTTTACAATTCACATTTAATATTTTCGTGATTTAAGCACATAAAAAATAATTTAAAAGTGGTGTAATAAATACAATAATAAAAATTGTATCAAATAGTTGAAATATGTTAAATTTCTGTATTTAATAATCAGATTTGTTAGTAAACATATTTAGAGATACTTTCACTACGAAAAATTAGCAAAATACAAGTATGTATACATAACTCTGAACATTTGCAGCTATCCGTAGTACATACGCGTATGTGTGATACTCGTTCATACACATAATGTGCATTTGTGCGTAACTTTGTTCGCCCAAAAATACACATCACAACGATTTGTGAGTGCACATTATGCTATTTAGTACACACATATGTACGTTTATACAAAGATGCATATGCTTTCTTATGCATACAGTGACTTCGCTGTACAGAGTGCATAAATTGTTTGGACCAATATTTTACTTTTCTAAGGACAAAAAGTAGTTCAAATATTTATATTTATGTAYACTCTCCACTAACAGAATGGTGAAACTTTTCATAAAAAATTTATTTATTTATGGTTTAACTATAAATTATTAACAAAAAAATAACACTTTTGTTAAATCATTTCAATCGAAAACGTAACAATATTTGGGTAAGTCCTGTATCAAGTAAGTTAATATCACCTATGAATGTATGCATGTATGTATGTATATACATACTACGTATGTATGTGCGTAGCTAATTAGTTTGTGGATTTGCACTTATGGCATGTAAGCTCGTTGACTTAGTYAAGTGGGTATTACAGAGGTCATTATCAGCTATGACTCGGCGAACCCTATATGAAAATAAACTTTTAGCGGTTGCAGTCGACACACACTGAAAATGTACCTCTTTTTCTTAAAACACTGACAACTTTTCGTACAATCACTTTTGAAACTTTTCAGTTTTGTTACCATGTATTATCTCATTTGCCGTAATTTTGATGCCAACAATGTAATATGCCTTTTTCTGTATTACAAATAATTTTTTATACTTCAGCTTGAGACTATTCAATTGCAGATATCACAGACACCAAGCGAAAACCATTAAAGTATATTATTTTTGTAACGCACGAGACTCTATCGACACTAATTCCGACGTAGCGATGCGTTGTCGGGCATTGCTCCACTGCGAATGCGCGCACGATATCTGGCCGATGAGTACAGCAAGTCAAGACGTAGGCTCACACAGCTAACGCCTAAGAGATTTCTGCCAACTACAACAACAACGCTTAAAGATGTCGAAGCACCAAGCACGTCAACAATCAGTACATGTTTCTAGGTGTGTGCACACCAATGTAAAATAGTGAACGTACATACAAACTATGCACATAACATACTTAAGTTGATTTTCAAGCGCCTCTGAGTACCAGCTAAGTGAATGGCTGAGCGGTGCGCAAGAGCGGAATGGGCAGTGGTCATCAGAGTTTAAAGAACGGAGAAACAGATAGCAACGGTAATATCCAAAGCGATATTTTTCATTTTTGGTATGGACAATGGCTGAGAATAGCACTCATAACTTCAAATTCAAAGAAACGAGCCAAAGGTCATATTCGCATTGGAAAAAAGTTCTGAAATATTATTATATATGGTTAGGTGTATTTCAGAGGTTCCAATAAACGCTAGATTATCTTCTTTTAAAATGTATAATATCATAAATTTTAGTTGTGCAATTCATTATATAAAATATTCATATGTATTTAAATATATTGTGATATTTTTATTTAAAAATTACGGAAACTCTCATAGCATCGCGTGCTTTTCGCAAAAAAAAAAAAGAAAAAAACTTTTCACTTTAAAATGCTTTAAAAGCGTGTATTTTAGTTTATTTATTATTATTTAGGCACATGAGGAATMCATGCATACACACAAACTGACAGGTGAAGCTAATAAAGTTAACCAAATACACTGGGAACCAGATTTAGGTGCCTACGTCCTTGAAAAGTTTTAGCTCAATTTCGAGAATTTTTGGGCAAAATATTAACACCTTAAGGGCATTACTTGTTCAAGTCTTATCCGATATATTCATTGGTGTTTKTATACTGAAAGTAAAAGAGGCAAGCGGAATTTAAGGTATGGAGTATTATATGGAAAATAGACGCATTTGTCAGATCTCGCCCATTCTCTYTGTATGCTATATATAAATCGGTTCCTGAGATATAAGATTTTACCTAAAGATTGGCGGTGGCAATCAATCTTTATAACTGTTCTTATATCTTAAACCATTTTTAGGACGCTCACTTTAAAARAATTTCAGCCAACAGGTCTCACTTGTTCCGAGATCCCTTGAACCAAATTGCAGTCCGGTATCTTAATTTTAGTGCTTAGTTATGACACTTTATAGGTTTTCGTTTAATCGCGTTTAGTGGTTGGGGAAGTGGTCCGAGTATGATACGAATCTCTTTTGGGTGTCAAAAAATGTTTATGTAGTATTAAGCAAGTTTCATCTCAATTACTCAATAATTCTAATCAAAATTCAACTTATTTTTTTATATTTAAATAAATAAGCAAAAATGTACCATTTTGGCGGATCACTTTTCCCATTAGCCGAATAAAAAAAAAACAAATATTTCGTTAGTTCATAAATAAATCAATTAACTAACGCATTAAGGGCAAATGGATTTACTGATTTCAAAGGAAAATTCCTTCCCTTTTAAAGTTCCAGTYTTGGAATTACTGTATTCAAGATAATCAGGTAATTGCAAAAATGTGTGCAYAGGCTGCCGGCGATCGTAAATTAAAATAAATTAATAAACCTTATTTAATTCGTTAAATAAACCATAGATTTCTAAGAAGATCACAGGTAAAACTTTTAGGGAAAAAATTATAAGAATAATGTGAATTCTGTTAACTAATGAAGTGCAGCTGATATTGTTTTGAATATCTGATAAGGAAGAATAAGTCTTGGTTAAGTTAATCAGAACTTAGCTGAGAGATAAACGGTCTTTAATGTAGCGCGCCACGTTGTAAAATAAGACCAATTAGCAATCAGTATATGAAACGTTTTAACGCAGCTTTTCTAWCGAAGCATCCTAAAGTTTTTTTGGCTAAGAAAATTACAAAAAATTAACAAGAAAATCATATTGTTTCTTTAAATTGCCCATCATTGTCGTCAGAGTCCATATCAATAGAGAATGTTTGGGCTTTAATGAAAGCCAAAATATAAAAAAAAAACWTTTAGCGGTAACAAAAGATTTCATTCGGCTACTCCAATATATCTGGAGGTCGTTACCTGCTATTTCAATTTCGCGTTAATTTTTGAACTCACTGTATATAAAATACCATATACGTATGTATACTTAACTATGCTTGATCATTAATACTAATTTCTGGCCAATTTTGAAAATTACACCATATTTTGGCTAATTAAGTTTGAATTTTACTTTCATTGGTACCGCTACTTCAGTTTATTAAAATAATATTTGCAAAAAGGTCATACAATAATTAGTTTTTGCAAGCATTAACGGTTTTACAATTTTTGCGATATTTGGCGAAAGCCATTAAAARCTATAGTAAACGATACATGATCGCTTGACGGACGAAAGTTGAAAATATTAATTAAATGATTATCGTCAACGGGCAAAGTGTGAACTTCCAAGTACACAAAATAAAGCTCTGATTCATTATACATATGTACGCTTCGACATAAGGTTAAACTTTAGTATTGCCAAGCAGAAGTACGAGTATTGACCTTATATACGAAGAATTCAAACCAGTTTTTTGTTTTGACATTACTTTAAGTATCTGGGATTTCTTGTATCACCCAGAACGAACACACACCGTCCGTGCAGGCTGTAAATAAAAACTTAGGTATCTTCAGAAAACTTGGCACATATGTTTCCCGGCATCGTCATGAGGTTATTGTAGGTKGGCGTAATCTGATCACTGCCACATCCACAAAGTATTATTAAGCGAAAACCTATAAGGTGCCGTAAATAAGTACCAAATTAAGATAAAGAACTATAATTGGCACTTGGAATTGCGGTAGCAATGGGCATTTAAAAAAAAATGGGCGTGGCTCCGCCCTTTAATTGGTTTACTGTAAGTATCTCCCAMACCGACACTCTAAAAATGGATGAAATTGGAAGACAACCCCTATAGTTCAGTAGTTAAATACGCCAGAGACATTAAATTTTACCTTAAACCTTTCCTGACAATGGCATGACTTTTTACCAAAGTGGGTTGATTCGGGCCAATACTACCCTTTTTCAACAGTATACCATGGAAATAAGAGAGCGTGTTTTACTAACAACAATGTGTCTTTGAGAATAAAATTAATAAAATTGGGCGAAAATTTGATATAGTGACCATAATAACATCCAGGTGACTTTCCTCTATATGATTATTGGTGGTATTTTAGGTACTTTAATGTATCCCAGTGAACATTTTATCAGAATGTGATATGTTAATATTCTGTAATATTGGCAGAAATAGATATAATCGGGTCGGTACTAAATATATGATTTTCGATTTTCTAACAAACCTTAAGTCGAATATGTAGTATGTCGTTCAGTGCATGAGTGTGTGCTGGAATCCGATCCTCTGGTTGACGTTTTATACCTTAAGATATTTCCAYGGCTTTRATTCTTGCAAGTTGCAAGAGTATAAAATATTCGGTTAGCTCTTCCTTACTTGTTTATCAATATATGTATTTTCTCTGAATCTATTATTGACTGAAAAATAGGTATAACAATATATTTAGTAGTACTGTGAAAGTAAGACGTTCATCATGTTTGACTCTTCCAATTGCGTCCGCTTGTCACTTAAAAAAAAGTATGTGTAAGTAAGTGAATAATTGTGAGTTCATACATACATATGTACATGGATGCGTGTCAATAAAAAGTGTTTAAATAGGGTGTACCACAAATAGCTATTGTTCGGCGCGTGAACTTGTTAAAGAGTAACCAATTTCCARAGCACAGACCGGCGTACAATCATGCTCATTAATACTTTTTTTTGATAACCGGAGACATGCTCTTATTTTCTAATAGCTTCGTTCATAAACACATCCATTTTTCAATWGAAATGGAATTACTGTCAATCTGGGTTACGCAATATCTTGGTACGTTGTATAAGATTCTCTTCGGTACTCATAGCTACAATTAGATTGTTTTGGTTAAGCCCTTGAAGTTATTACTTAATGAGTGACATATAATTGGATAAGTTGCATAGTTATCAATTAGATATGATATGTACATACATATGTAAACGTACCAAATGTTTACACAACTTCCTCTTCCATTATGTGATTTACTATATATATATATATTTAAGTGTGTAACGCTTTCATATCACCATAATGCCGTGGACGTAAACTAGTATTAAACGAATATATGCATGCGACGAAGGAGACTAAAATCGTCGGGTTCTGTTCATTGTGTGCTTGAAACGATAAACGATTTAATTTTGATATTGAGGAGCAAAATTCAAAAAGTGACACCGCTTTTTAGTTATAAACATTGGTTTACTTTACAATAAATAACCAAAAAAAATTTTTAAACCCTGAACGGAATATAATAAGTAAACTTTTCAATTGACGAGATATATTCATAAAATTTATCTCTTGAAAAATGCAATATCCGAAACATTTTTGAAATTATTTCATCTTATCATATAGCTGCTAGGAAAACTGAACTATTGCAATAAAATATAAGTTAATATACTATTATTTCGTAAGTTATATTTAGGGAAATAATGTTTTCATTCGGCGTAAAACCCGGTTTTAGTATTTCTATCTATGTACATGCGTTTGGTGGTGTCCTTGTGTTTCAGATGATCCAAACATGAGAAATCGTATCCGCCAGTGAAAAACGCATTTCATTCATCCAGCCATTTCGCCGACAAATTTCATCAAAAAATTCCGAAAAAATTTGTTTATATACTCCACGAAATRCCTCATGATATGTGAGAAAAATTCTATTGTATTTTCTATGAAAAAAAAGTCAAAAAATAGGTCAGATTACCCTACTGACCCCTTAATAAAAATATATGGTTTAGGTAAATGGCGTAATTGTACTTAAAAATCGTTGGTTCGAAACCAGTTTTAGACCCACAGCCGTAGGCATAGCTGTTCAGAATTATCTATAGAATATTTTTCGCATACGTTTTTTTCTTAAAAAAAAAAAAAAAATCAACGCGCTCTAATGTACATACATGTGTATAGTATGTACATGCCCACGGTGTGATAAAAAGAAATATTATTTTGTTTAAGACGAACATTCCAGTTTTATAATAGCAAATTTTGAAGTATACACTTTCATTTGCTGGGTAGTTGAATACAGTTTCACGTTTCGGGCCACTGCTATTTTGGTCAAGTGGGCACCCACACTCGGTTACACAGTTACAATTAAATTTTTGGAAACACAGTGCTACAAAGAACGGTAACAAAAGTAATTATGAGGTGCTTATGCACATTAACACTATCAGATGATTACAGTATTATTATATTAGCCATGCGAAACAGTGGTTATTATACACAAACATTCGCACACACATCTAATTACAGTGCTGAATGAGTTAAACTGCCTGACCATAATCTGCCACTTCTATATTTTTTCTATGACTATTTTTGTTTAGAGTGAAAGCTATCTTATCAAGTATTTGATGAGTCCAAACTCAAATTATAAAAAACGCTGTTTATTATGGCGGTAGAATTATACATGTCTATATGTATGCACATATGCATGGATTCAAACCTACCTGTGGTTTTGCCTTTTTATAAAATACATGAGTGTTTTCAAATATTAGCAGATTAATACATGTGTGCATATGTATCAAAAATATTATAATAGGTATTGGCGCAGTTGTTGATTTTCCAGGCTTGCAGACACACGGTGATTCACACAGTACTCTCGATAAAACCTTATATGCGATGTCGAGAAGGCTTATCATACGGTAKTYGGTGCAGATTGTGGGGTTCTGTTTTGTAGTTTGGGCAGAGCAAACTTAWATTCCAATCGTCGAACAWGCTTTCGTCCGACCAAATTCTATAAAGATGCTGATGCAGTCCTTCGTCGCCGTAATTGAATAGCTCGGCCGGCAATTCATCGTAATCGGGTAATTATTCCAATTATTTGAACTTCTTCATGGTCGGGTAATGGAACTGCGCTCTATCGTCATCAACTGGCGAATCGGTTTCCCCATTTTCTGGTGTTATGCTTTCATTGCCTTTCAGAAGGTTAGAGAAGTGATCTCCATAGTTATATCATCTCTGGGTATCAGTCAATAGACCACGTCTGGAGGTTCTAGATGAGTACGCTCCGATCTTGATAAGGAGAGATTTGCTCTCGATGTTCAAGATCACTGATAAAACGTTCGGATCTGGCTACCATGTAAAATGTTACCAAAACCGTCCAATTTGAGTCGCTCTCTCACTGGGAAGAATGTGCCATCCTTTTATCGCCGCATTTTTGTAAATCGTTAGTTTCGTTTTCTATAAATAATTACAGCTGATTTGATGCATTGAGATGTTAAGTAAAAAAAAAAAACATTTTCTATCATCTTAGAAATATCGTCGTAGGTTTGACATTGCTGTATCGAAGCGAGTGCCCGATGTCCTTTATTATGGTTATTTCTAAAAACAGTGTAAAAACTTTCTATGAAAAAATGTATCTGAAAAATAATTCGATCATACCATATATATATGCATATACACATTGTGAAATCTGTTTTTATGAGCGAGCATTAAAATAGTAGTGAACGGTGAGCTGATTGGACACAGATTATTTTTATTAAAAAATATTTAATTTTACCTATCAAAAAGTAAGTTTCTTGTTATTTTATTTATTATCCAATGAAAAAAGCTAAAAAATATGTCTGTGCATATTTTAGTGGGCCGCGGGAAGCACTGCAGTGAAGAGAAACGAAAATGGATTCAATTTCTCATAAACAGCGGTAAAACATACAAAGAAGTAGAAAGTCTGGTAGGGTGTTCAGCCACAATGATTCGCAACGCAATTATTTATAAAAAAAAGATGAAAAAAGGGGCGGAAGGCGGATTCTTTCTGAGAATTCTGTACGTAAAGTTGTAAGATGTGTTAAGACTCGGCCTASAATGTAGGCTGTGGAGGTTCGGAACGAGCTGAACTTGCCCTGCGGTGTTCATACAGTAAGAAGACTTTTACGTGAACATAATTTATATGCCCGCAGTCCTCGAAAAGTACCGCTACTAAAAAAAAATCATGTAGCTCGACGTCTGAAATTCGCCAAAGAATACTTTCCTTGGCCGATTGAGAAGTGTTGCAACATATTGTGGACTGACGAGTCGAAAGTGGTTTTATACGGCGGTAAAGGGTCCCGTCAGTATGTAAAACGCCCCCCTAATACAGAGTACGACCCCAGGTTTACCACAAAAACTTTGAAGCATGGCGCTTCCAGTATCATGGTTTGGGGCTATTTTTCTTATAGAGGCGTAGGTCATGTTACCAAGTACTAATATCTCGTATAGACGGAACTTCCAAAAATTCTTCAGTTAAAAAAAATTATTACTTTACTACTATGTTACTGCTCCCATCAAATTTCATATATAAACACAAATTTGTGAATAAATATATCTTACACC
>NW_017537521.1:36727-42749 GCF_001853355.1 Bactrocera latifrons | reverse complement strand
CCTCATGATATGTGAGAAAAATTCTATTGTATTTTCTATGAAAAAAAAGTCAAAAAATAGGTCAGATTACCCTACTGACCCCTTAATAAAAATATATGGTTTAGGTAAATGGCGTAATTGTACTTAAAAATCGTTGGTTCGAAACCAGTTTTAGACCCACAGCCGTAGGCATAGCTGTTCAGAATTATCTATAGAATATTTTTCGCATACGTTTTTTTCTTAAAAAAAAAAAAAAAATCAACGCGCTCTAATGTACATACATGTGTATAGTATGTACATGCCCACGGTGTGATAAAAAGAAATATTATTTTGTTTAAGACGAACATTCCAGTTTTATAATAGCAAATTTTGAAGTATACACTTTCATTTGCTGGGTAGTTGAATACAGTTTCACGTTTCGGGCCACTGCTATTTTGGTCAAGTGGGCACCCACACTCGGTTACACAGTTACAATTAAATTTTTGGAAACACAGTGCTACAAAGAACGGTAACAAAAGTAATTATGAGGTGCTTATGCACATTAACACTATCAGATGATTACAGTATTATTATATTAGCCATGCGAAACAGTGGTTATTATACACAAACATTCGCACACACATCTAATTACAGTGCTGAATGAGTTAAACTGCCTGACCATAATCTGCCACTTCTATATTTTTTCTATGACTATTTTTGTTTAGAGTGAAAGCTATCTTATCAAGTATTTGATGAGTCCAAACTCAAATTATAAAAAACGCTGTTTATTATGGCGGTAGAATTATACATGTCTATATGTATGCACATATGCATGGATTCAAACCTACCTGTGGTTTTGCCTTTTTATAAAATACATGAGTGTTTTCAAATATTAGCAGATTAATACATGTGTGCATATGTATCAAAAATATTATAATAGGTATTGGCGCAGTTGTTGATTTTCCAGGCTTGCAGACACACGGTGATTCACACAGTACTCTCGATAAAACCTTATATGCGATGTCGAGAAGGCTTATCATACGGTAKTYGGTGCAGATTGTGGGGTTCTGTTTTGTAGTTTGGGCAGAGCAAACTTAWATTCCAATCGTCGAACAWGCTTTCGTCCGACCAAATTCTATAAAGATGCTGATGCAGTCCTTCGTCGCCGTAATTGAATAGCTCGGCCGGCAATTCATCGTAATCGGGTAATTATTCCAATTATTTGAACTTCTTCATGGTCGGGTAATGGAACTGCGCTCTATCGTCATCAACTGGCGAATCGGTTTCCCCATTTTCTGGTGTTATGCTTTCATTGCCTTTCAGAAGGTTAGAGAAGTGATCTCCATAGTTATATCATCTCTGGGTATCAGTCAATAGACCACGTCTGGAGGTTCTAGATGAGTACGCTCCGATCTTGATAAGGAGAGATTTGCTCTCGATGTTCAAGATCACTGATAAAACGTTCGGATCTGGCTACCATGTAAAATGTTACCAAAACCGTCCAATTTGAGTCGCTCTCTCACTGGGAAGAATGTGCCATCCTTTTATCGCCGCATTTTTGTAAATCGTTAGTTTCGTTTTCTATAAATAATTACAGCTGATTTGATGCATTGAGATGTTAAGTAAAAAAAAAAAACATTTTCTATCATCTTAGAAATATCGTCGTAGGTTTGACATTGCTGTATCGAAGCGAGTGCCCGATGTCCTTTATTATGGTTATTTCTAAAAACAGTGTAAAAACTTTCTATGAAAAAATGTATCTGAAAAATAATTCGATCATACCATATATATATGCATATACACATTGTGAAATCTGTTTTTATGAGCGAGCATTAAAATAGTAGTGAACGGTGAGCTGATTGGACACAGATTATTTTTATTAAAAAATATTTAATTTTACCTATCAAAAAGTAAGTTTCTTGTTATTTTATTTATTATCCAATGAAAAAAGCTAAAAAATATGTCTGTGCATATTTTAGTGGGCCGCGGGAAGCACTGCAGTGAAGAGAAACGAAAATGGATTCAATTTCTCATAAACAGCGGTAAAACATACAAAGAAGTAGAAAGTCTGGTAGGGTGTTCAGCCACAATGATTCGCAACGCAATTATTTATAAAAAAAAGATGAAAAAAGGGGCGGAAGGCGGATTCTTTCTGAGAATTCTGTACGTAAAGTTGTAAGATGTGTTAAGACTCGGCCTASAATGTAGGCTGTGGAGGTTCGGAACGAGCTGAACTTGCCCTGCGGTGTTCATACAGTAAGAAGACTTTTACGTGAACATAATTTATATGCCCGCAGTCCTCGAAAAGTACCGCTACTAAAAAAAAATCATGTAGCTCGACGTCTGAAATTCGCCAAAGAATACTTTCCTTGGCCGATTGAGAAGTGTTGCAACATATTGTGGACTGACGAGTCGAAAGTGGTTTTATACGGCGGTAAAGGGTCCCGTCAGTATGTAAAACGCCCCCCTAATACAGAGTACGACCCCAGGTTTACCACAAAAACTTTGAAGCATGGCGCTTCCAGTATCATGGTTTGGGGCTATTTTTCTTATAGAGGCGTAGGTCATGTTACCAAGTACTAATATCTCGTATAGACGGAACTTCCAAAAATTCTTCAGTTAAAAAAAATTATTACTTTACTACTATGTTACTGCTCCCATCAAATTTCATATATAAACACAAATTTCTGAATAAATATATCTTACACCCATTCAAATTAAAATATTTTTATTAATAAAATATTATTATTAATAAATTGCATAACTCACAGGTATGTAAAACTCTAACACCCACTACTATTTCACTGCTCGCAGCTGTATATACATAAATAAATTTAACTTTAACATATTGTCAAAATAATTGCGTAGTATATATTCTTATATTAAYAATAGTTTTGATATGTTTCTGTTTTACTTTGACTACTTTGAAGCCGTAACACCCTTCACAGTTGTATAGCAAAAATTGATCCGATCTGGGGTCTCCGACGCTTCCTTCTGGCAAAGTYATACACATATGAGCCCATCATGTTATAAAAATAGTTGTAATTTCTAGTTCTACCATTATTTATGTTAACAATGTAATCAAATTAATTCCATTAATTTTTCAGTATAGCTATATATGTATACATAAGTATGTATATAAAAAGTTTTGCAGTCAGATTTCAATTATCATAAGTTATAAAATTGGCATAAAATAGAATATGTATAAARTTGAGGTACATATACATATGATATATTTGGTGATGGCAAATTACATAACGGCAATTCAAAGATAATACTTATTTCCATTAGCAATATTAACCCAGTTCCTCCATTTACGGAGTCGATATTATAGCCTTATTGACTTAATATATTAACTCGAAAGACTTGAATTTACTCTGCCTAACGGTTTGTTTATTTCATATATAAATATAGACGCATCTAAAGTTGCATTGCAATCATATCTTTGACTGAGGTCGGCGTATATATATATGTACATATACACATAAGTTTAATAAATGATTCTGTGCTAGAATGAAATACACATACATATTTGCGATTGCTGCCAACTTACATTCAATGCATTCAAGCATCCATACATCCAATTTCTGTACCATCTGGTTTTGCCCACAGCTTAAATGACCCAAATAGCAGCAGGATTGGATTGATGCGATGACCTACTTGGCTAAGAATGCACAGTTATTGTATTAAGAAGAACGTCTGTGAACCTGCTTTTCTAATGGCCAATTTTCAATGGAGTACATACCCTGTAGTGAACTTTTATTATTTAGGAAAAATAATAGTTTACAACTACGAAAACTAATGAATCAGAAAATGAAAGAAATAAAGAAAAGTCTAGTCTACAATGGTTTTGTCGATATAAGATCGTTTTTAGATATGTATATGTAAGTATGTATTTGTGCCCACAGTTGA
Source organism: Bactrocera latifrons (assembly GCF_001853355.1). NCBI lineage: Eukaryota > Metazoa > Arthropoda > Insecta > Diptera > Tephritidae > Bactrocera > Bactrocera latifrons. Next base: position 38,879 of record NW_017537521.1, on the reverse strand, counting down.
TGAAACTATCAAAAATTGTATAAGATTTGATCTCCTTTATTTTTAAACCTTTATTTTTATTGTACATTACAAAAGTCAGAAAACATGAGATAAATGTCGAACACATACTATGTTATATTTCAATAAAACTACTTTTATAACTTTCTTATAAATTTTCTGTTAGCATTTTCTTTTTAAGGATAAACAGTAACATGATGAGCCCAAAAACCTTGAAACCACTCTTTAGATCCTGATTGAACTTCTCTCTCTGTTCCTGTTTACAAAATTATCCAGATGCTTAATTATCTTAAAARTAAGAGCACATTCAATATTTCATATATGAGGTCGTAATATATCAAAATTGGCTAAGGGTGCCTGCAGAACGGACATTGAAAGCCGAGCCGAGCACAATGCTTACTTTGATAGCTTTTAGGTAACGCAGAGCGGATGTGAATGTATATGACAAATATTTTGCTATGACAAATATTTTGCTATGTTAAATATTTGTAAAAAAAAAAGCACTTTCGACAAGCATACCTTAAATACAGATTATATTACAATAAAAACGTGCTATTACATTATTGATAAGGTTGAATCCAAATTACCTTAAAAATGGGGTAATTATATAAAAATACCAATAACTATAAGGTGAGATTTTAAAATTTTATTCAGATTATTATATTACTTCAGATTTTATTCGCATTTACAATAATTAAAATAATACTTATCATTTTATTTAAAACAAGAAATGTAAATAATCAAATAATGTTTTGTGAGAAAAATAAAAAATAGGACACAGTTTTGAAGCTGATTTCTCCCATTCGTCAGTTGTTTGCTCGGCTCGGCTTAGAGCCTCAGGCAGGCACCCTAAGATTTTCAGAGACACAAACAAATTTTGTTTTTGTAGAGCTCAGTTATCTTTTACTCCTTGGATTTAAGCTATCGTTAATTCAAAATTTTTCGTCAGTATGAGTCTGGTTTTCTGGTTTAGAAAACTATTTCCAAATGTCCCCATTCATAACACCATTAATACTCCTTTTATGGGCAAAAGAGAGTCGGCAGACCTAGTGGTTTGGAGTTTTACTCTAGTTTAAAGGTATATAGTTCACAGTTAAACCGTGTTACTGGATAAAATATTTATCACATATAATGTGGCTGAAATATGGAACTTTTTCATGGTTTTCAACTACGGATATCTTTCGCAGAGATGAAGCCAATCGATTCTGTTCTTTGAGAAGATTGATTGCGATTAAGTTTTCCGTTTCACACGAAGATCTGTTGACTGTTCCTTCTTTTAAAAACTGTTTTGAACATATTTATAATATTGAATTCTTATTAACTTCTAATAGTTCTAAGAATTTATCCTGAGATGTTCTCTGACAAAGATCGAACGGCAGGTGTGCCAATTAATAATTTATTTCTCGATTGATCATTTGCACTACAAGTATTTACACGCACACATGAAAACAACTAACCGATAAACCTGTAAAATGCGGTATGCGAGTGCATATCTGTGCTACATTTTCGATGGCATCAGTAATGCCTACAAAACTAACATCAGTGGTGCAGCATAATCTAAGTCTGGTATCGTATGTCATATTACCGTTAAACGGAGCATTGCAATATCAAAGTAGTGAAAATTGTTTCATACTCACGTATTTGCCATCGGAAAATTCGAGTGTACGCATATGAGAGTATGCTTTGGCCGGTATATGCTTCTCTTATGTAGTGGCGGAATAGAGATGTAAAAGAAAAAACGATCGGAGCAGCTGAACCGGTTTTATCTGGTCATGGCGACCGTTTGATTCAGTTGAACAGAACAAACCAATGCAACTAAATTATGCTCTGCTGAACAGTTGGGACGAGTCACCTTRATCGGTTATTTAAATGCATACTAGTGCACAAGAGGAAATAACTGCATACATCTCCCTACATACAAGACATACACAGCTTTAATCTATTACTCTGGCATTTGTGTACTAGATCATGACCTTCAAAAGTATACTGAGTGTATATGAATCGCAGAAAGTATAAAATGAAAATAAACAAGGAAAGAAGGACTAAGCCCGGGTGTCACCGAACATTTTATACTCTCGCATGATAAAGTGATAATCGAGATTTCATTATCCGTCATTTATATATATTTTCAATAAAATGGTCTGATCTCGGTGAT
>NW_017537521.1:18028-27517 GCF_001853355.1 Bactrocera latifrons | reverse complement strand
GAACGTAAGGACGAATGAATGACAATGCGCGAATACAAAAATAGCTTAATGTCAAAAACAAGTGTAATAGAGTGATTAGTGTTGTAAAGCGATCATAATAATAAAATTATAAGTTATTGTAATTAGAATGTAAAAGATCGAAATTATGAAAATATAATTTAAGAATCTCGTTATGTTGGTACGCCACATATATATATATATTTACTGGTATTATTGGTACGCTGGTAAAGTGGGCAACAACATATGAAATTTTTAGAGCAAAATGCCCAGAACATTTGTAAGTTGCATATTATATATTTAAGCTCCAATCCTTAATTCTAAGGATCTCTACAGACATATGCACACTCCTTCGGTCAGTATCAACAAGCTTTGGTATGTTGGCCAAGATCGTACCTTAACCAACTTTGTTAAGTTTCTGATAAGAACTCTTCTCAAACCAAAACTTGAGGGATATAAACGAAATCCGAGAGTGTAAGAAAGAAGGATAGCTGCTATGTTCTGACGTCATACTATGAAGGAAATGTAGCAAACAGCTCTTATCGGATTCGTGTTTATTTCTTAAAGTTTTGAWTGTTCGCAAATGAAGATATAAAAAATTCGTTAATTATGGCTGCATCGAAGCTGCAACACCGTTGGCAGATGTATTGATTGTAACAAATATGCATATACACTATTGTGATTAAAATAAAAGGTGAATKTTGTYARTTTCATCTCCTCTAAAGTAATCCCCTCCCTCTGCAATATACTTATGCTAACGAATTTTTCAGTCATCATAGCACTTGGAAAAATCCTCCGTCGTGATGGCCATCAGAGCCTTCTTCAAATCGGCTTTTATACATACATATATCCTCAAAGTAGTAAAAACGGTGTCCTCGGAGTGGTCATGTGAGTGCGTGGTGTCATTTCTCATTTCACGGGTATTTTCCAAGATTTGACGTACTGAGAATATCCGGTCAGTTGTTCATTTCTCAGCTCTAAAGMCACACTGATATGGTCCAATCAGTTTGTTGACGGCTTTAATTTTTTACACAATACCCACGAGCGAACCTTACATGAGATGTTGAGGAGGCTTATTCCACGGTAGATGGCGCAGATTGTGGGGTCTCCGTTTTTGTGAATTGGGCACTRCGCACTTTTGTTCTTCATAGGGGTAATTGCTATTCGGATTTCTTTATGATCGGAAATGAAACATCTGCTCCATCTTCATCGATTGGCGAGTCGGGTTCGCCATCTCCTGATGTTATGCCTTCACTGCTACTCAGCATGACGGAGAAGTGTTTCCATCATAATTTTAGTATGCTCTTTGCATCGGATACTGAATCACTTCTGTTGATTCTACAAGAGTATACTCCTTGTGTCATGAAACCTTCTGTTAGCCGCTGCATCTTTTTGTAGAATTTTGGAGCATCACTCCTRTCGGGCGGCTTGTCAAGCTCTTCATTCTGACGCATTTTGGCCTCTCTCTTTTTATACCCTGAACAGGGTATATTAATTTTTCACGAAGTTTGTAATACCCAGAAGGAAGCGTCGGAGAGCCTATAAAGTATATATTATATATAAATGATCAGTATGTTAGCTGAGTCCCTCAGTTCTTAAGATATCGTTTTGAAATTTTGCAAATGTTATTTTCGCTTCAAGAATCTGCTCATTTGTCAGAACTGCAGATATTGGAAGACTATAACATATAGCTGCCATACAAACTGAACAATCGAAATCAAGTTCTTGTATTCTTCACGAAATTTGGTATAGATTATTTTTTAAGGCAACAATGTAATCTCTGAAGGAATTATTCAGATCGGTTAACTATAACATATAGCTGTCATACAAACTGAATGATCGGAATCAAGTTCTTATATGGAAAACTTTCACATTTCMCAAGATAATAACATAATCTCCGAAAAAATTGTTCAGATCGGATTACTATCGCATATTGCTTCCATACAAGCTGAACACATAATTACTAACAGAAATGCACCTGTAAAGGCTATTTAGCTTCGCTTCCCTCTTCAGCTTTTGGTATCTATCCCATCCCGCACGTTTTGTGGTCATAATATTACATACTGTACTTCAAAAGCACTATTCGTACAAAGCCTTATCTCGTAAAATAACTATTGCTTCTTGATTAGTATACCGGAAAGTGAAAGAATCAAATGGAATTTGAAATTGTTTTACATAGGAAGTAGGTGTGGTTGTGGTCCGATTTCACCAATTTTTGCGCTTTTACATATATCACATATACTTAATTTGGTTGAAATAGGTGGAGCAGGTAACGAGATGTGTGATTTCACCTAAAAGTGCGTGGTACCATGCCCATTGTCTTTRAAAATCGTTAAAATCATCCTAACTTAGGTAAAATCATTATTATGAAGTATATTTCTTTTCAAAATGTTGTATAAAACTTACCAATCATCAACAACATTCCTTTAATCGCAATGAAAATATTTATGTTACAACACACATACATACATACATATTGCGCACAAAGTTTATTTTCTTTCGTTTATTCTCTCTTGCTCTTCTATTGTAGATCATTCACAATGCGTAACTAGCTGTCAAAATTACTTGAGAAATAATGAATTTTTTTTCGTGAGCAATTACTTGAGAGCTGGATACCAACCTTAACATCCGACTTCATCAATTTTTACACTGTCAGTAGGAGTTCTTATGGAATTTTTCTTGTGCAAATTTGGTTATTTCAGCTCGAATGGTTTGAGAGTTGTGTACATTAAATTTAATAGGGGACGGAGCCACACCCAAGTTTCAGGTGCTCCTTGATTCTACGAAGCTTTTGACAAATTACAATTTTATATCTTCTTCTGGTCTCTCATTCCGATATCTCGATTATTTATCCACCTTATTTCTTATATAAAAATTTTCGAATTTCCTGTTAACTTTGTTCTCTATAAAGTGATCAATATGTAGGATACCCTAACTATGTTATGTAAGTGAACGTATGTTGAATATTTAAAAATTTTCCACGAATTGCCGCAATTCTCATATGACCTCAGCAGTCAATATGTAAGTTCACTTAATTAAATAGAGTGTAAGCATGCGTTATACATATTTACTGAAATTAAGTTAACAAGCAGTTTAAAACATAAACAGATCCATATCCCTTTTATAATGTTTTTTATTTTTTACTTTTTTCATACATCGCAAATATTTTACTAAGGCCCTTTGGGTGAGTTTATTATACATAATTTATACGACTTAATTAGATTGATTTTAATATACAGTAAAAGTACTATAATATAATAATATCGGTCACGAAATTAAATGTAGTAATGCAATTAAGTAAGTCTACAAATTATACTGTAGGGTAAATATCAAATGTGATTGTATTTCATTCGAGATTTCAATCCATGCTAATATTATAAATGCGAATGTTAGTTTGTTTGTTACGCTTTCACACAAAAACTACTTAACCGATCATCATGAAACTTTGTACATATACTCTTCAAGGTATTAGAAGTAACATAGGGTACTCTATATTTAAAAAAAATATGACGAAAAAAAATTWTTGTCAAAAAATCGTCAAATTTAGATACTTCAACCACATCTAGAATTACTGTAATGAAGTTTCAATATTGAATACTGTAATACCGTCCYACTGTRTTACCGGCGGTGACGACAATATCTAATTCAATTGAATATAGTTTCAACTGTTCTTAATTTTTCGATATTTATTGTTATTTTCCTCTGTCGTTACATGCAGTATAAAATTTTTRAGGTAATCCGTAATTTTTGTGGTTAGCTGTCACTTTATTATTTTAGATCTTACTCGCTGTTGTTAATTCTTACTCTGCTTTTCTTTGAAAATACCTCGGAAGCGGAAATATGGTCTATCCAAAAATTCATCGCAGGCCCGTGCCGTAAAAGTTTCACGAAACCAAGAAACTTCGGCTCACACAGAGCTAAGAAGACAACACGCAGAGCGACAAAGAGTTTTGGGAGCAGCTGAAACGCCTCTTCAGGCACGAAAGAAAGACAAGCTGCGCCGCAGACAACTAGAAGAGCAATGGAAACACCAGAACAATCGCAGGCAAGAAGAATTCATAATGCMGACATGCAGACCACGCGCCGCCGAAATTTCAAGCGTTATGATTGGGCTGTGTTTAATGGTATTGGGTATGATCCTTCAATTGATATTCACAATCTATTGATTGTAATTGGCTCAATGAATAGAAAATGTCAGTGCTGCGATGCTTTTAAATGGAAAGATGAAACTGCTGGAATGTGCTGTTTCGGTAGTAAAGTTTCACTTCCATTACATGGTGAACCAAAAGAGCCTTTGAAAACTTTATTATTAAATGTTACAGATGAGTCAAAGCAATTTCTAAGCAAAATAAGAAAGTATAACTCTTACTTTCAAATGACATCCTTTGGAGTTGATAAAGTGATAAGAATGTACGGGGTTTTCACCAATTTTTACTGTACAAGTACAGATATATCATCAAATTTTATCACTATTTCCAGAAGATGATGATCAGCATAAATTTTTGCAGGTATATTTTATAGTTGCCAATATATTGAAGGAGTATAAAGCGAAACGGTATTGAAAATTCAACGAATATTACACAGTCACAATGTCTTGGTAAAAATCTTTAAAAGTGCGATAGAGAACTGGCATTCAGACAACTACAATGTTACCATCCATGCTGATCCCACTCCACGWGGCGAACATGAAAGGCGTTATAATGCGCCGATGGTCAATGAAGTTGCTGGTTTGGTTACTGGTGGCCCGAGTTCTCCACGAGACATTGTACTACAGGCACATTACAATACAATACAGCGTGTAGCCGATACTCATAGGTTTTATGATGCTTTGCAGTACGCATTAACTTTCAGTAAAGGATAATCTGGATATAATTTTAATATTCGAGTCATTAAATCAACAACGGGACAGCCAATTCCAAATAAAAAAGTTGCCTGCATTTCATTTTCCTGGTTTCAACCTTCTTCTGCGTACAAGTTAACTTTTTCATCAATTCGTGGTAGATATGTACATTYCTCTAAACCAGAAAAAATTACGAGCTGAAAATTACATAGACTTTCAAGATGCGATTAGCGCAGACAATAATATCAGACCTAATGACATTAGTAACATGGTTCTTTTGCCGTCCACTTTTGTGAACAGTCCCCGTTATCTCCATGACTACACGTAAGACGCATTTTCTTAGGTACGAACTTACCGAAGACCTGAACTCTTCGTAATTTTTACCTCTAATCCTTCGTTGCAGGATATAATTCAAAAGCTTATGTCTGGGCAAAAGGCCACTGATCGGCAYGGCATAGTTGCCCGCGTGTTTCGATTAAGAGTCCAAAAGTTAATGAACGTTGTAACAAAAGGAAAAATATTTGGAGACGTCCAGTGCCATATGTACTCTATTGAATGGCAAAAACGAGGTCTTCCACATGTGCACATATTAATTTGGCTAAAGCAGAAGCTACTCCCTAATCAAATTGACGACATAATTTGCGCTGAAATTCCAGATCCAGAAGAAGATAAAAATCTGTATGACACGGTTATTAAAAATATGATACACGGTCCCTGTGGAGCTCGCAATCCAGCATCACCTTGCCTGCAACATGACAAGTGTACAAAAAAGTATCCTCGAGAAATTATTAAAGAAACARTGATAAGGGTTACCCGTTATACAGACGTAGGACGCCTGCTGATGGTGGTAAACAAGTTAACATTAGTGGGAAATAAAGAGATTTGATAATAGCCGCCCAACGCCCACATTAATGTTGAAGCTTGCAATTCTGTGTACAAACATTACAGGTAGAAGAAGTGCATGTAAAAAACCCAGCTTCTCTCATAGTCAACTTTATGTAGCCTGTTCACGTGTATCTAATGCCCGGAATTTACACATATTTGAACCCGACGGGAAAATTTATAACATTGTCTACAAAAATATCATACATTAATAATTTGTATTTAATTTTTTTAAATTGTTAGAATTCAGAATTATTTATTTTTGTTACGGTGAAATATATTTGAACATTTGTTGTTGCATTTCAAAAGCATATTTTAAGGTGTTGAAACTTCATTGCATGTAGTAATTYTTAAAAATTGTTGATCKCAGGCAAGCAATAAAATTTAGTTATCATATTCACTCATTTCTATTATTATACCCTTACCCTTTATCTCTCATACTTATTTAAGTAATTGCTCAAGAAAAAAAATATTCTTCAAGTAATTTTGACAGCTGGTTACGCACACTGAATGATCCACATTAGAAGAGCAAGAGAGAATAAACAAAGAAAATAAACTTTGTGTGTGATATGAATATATGTATTTGTGTAATAACATAAATATTTTCATTGCGATTTAAGGAATGTTGTTGATGATTGGTAAGTTTTATAGAACATTTYATACGAAAAATACGATTAATTTGAATTTCCTTCAAGAAACAATTGTTGATCTGAGGTTTCTTCGCAAAACCAGGTTTGCCATATTCGCATTTTATTGGAAAAAAGTATTAAAACTTAGTACTAGATTTCTTTAGAGCTGCATACTAGCGYAAGTAAATTTATCGCAGGAAAGCTTCTTGACCGTTTTTTAAGCGTTTTTTATATGAAGTTTCTTGAGAGCTGGATACTAAGCTCATAAAACTAACCGTATAAAAATTTTAACTTAATAAAAAAATGCAAAGCCTTGTCTTTCCGCTCTACAAAAATTATAAATAATTTTTCCACTAAATTAAGCGTTTACGAAATATTCATCGTAAAAAATCAACGAAAAACCAAAAAATTATAAAAAAAAGTGAGGGAACATTTTTGTAGGGTAACGTTAGTAGTTTTTCGATGTATAGTTTTATTTCGTTGAGTTTTAAAATTAGTAAGAAAAGAATTGTTTTCTTTAAATAATCAAACTTATCTGTTAATATCTTTGAATCTGTTACGAAAAAATTATCGTAGAGGTTTGTTGAAGAGCATTCAATTTCCTACAAAGTCCATAAAACGAAATATTTTTTCAAATAGTTGGAAGCGAGATACACATTTTTCCATCTGATAACAAAAAAATATATAAAACCGTTAGCAGAGGTCCTTCGCACTAMAAATCTCCGAACATATTATTTAGATCATTTAACTCTGGGATAGGCAAATTTGTAGCACCAAAAGTGCAAACGAGGGCTACATGAAGAGAATATCAGTTTACGAAAGGAAGGGCATAAAAACGTTGTGAAGAAATCAATGACATTCATCGCAGAATAGTTGCGGCAATACTGACATCATAGATAATCTATGACTGACATTGTACACAAATGAAAGAACGGAAATTTACTTCATATCGAAATTGTACAGTTGTAATTGTACAAAAAGAGGTAAACATATTTTGAAGGTTTTAGGGTTCCACATTAATATTTTTTTTATTTACATTTGTATGGTGGGAAATTCTTATCACTGCTAAGAAAAAATTGTATAAGTTATACTTGCATCTCGAAACAATTTCATTAATAAGAAAACGGCACATTTTAAAACTTTAAAACTTGTTCCTATTATTTTCACACCAATGTATTTGTGATAAAACTGTTAATGGTGATGATGGTAAAAAAAATCATTTTAGATACAATTTGGAAATCTTTTCTGAAGTTGTGGACTTTTATACGTACATATTCAAGGCAGTCCTATATACATTTGTATCTACTTGTACAAATTTAAGAAAGAAAAGATACTTGTTACTATAATACAGCTGTGCCAAAAAAATAAGGTGGCATTGTATTTATTTTGCAAACYCTTTATTTATTCTTGCAAATTAATCCCCTCCCCTTCAAAGTAATCCCCTCCCGATGCAATGCACTTATGCCAACGGATTTTCCAATCTTTGAAACACTGGTTGTAGTCACTTTCCGGGATGTCCTTCAGTTCTGTCTTCGCTGCGGCTTGAATTTCCTCTATCGTATAAAAACGGTRTCCCCGAAGCGGTCTTTTGAGTTTGGTGAACAGCCAGAAGTCGCACGGCGCCAGATCAGGTGAATACGGTAGTTGCGGAGCGATATGGGTTGAGTTTTTGGCGAAATGATCACGAATTACTAGGGCCTTTTATTTAAACTCAATGTATTCGGTACCAGTCGAGATTTGATGCGCTTGAGGTCCAAAACATTCTTCAAAATGGTATCGGCTGAGCCTTTCGATATGACAAATTCATCAGCAAGGTCTCTAATTATTAATCGAAGGTTTTTCAAAACCAAATCTTTGATTTGTTGAACGTGAGCTTCGTCGGTTGAGGTTGATGGGCCCTGGACGCTCTTCGCCTTCGACACGTTAACGACCGGCTTGGAACTCACTATACCACTTGTAAACATTTTTTTTAGACATAGCCTCATCACCAAAGGCTTTCTGCACAACGTATCCGCAGCAGAAAATTGATTGCGTAAACAAAATTTAATGCAAATTCTTTGTTTCATCGTTTCATCGTATAAAACGAAAAACTCACGTTTAGCAGCTCACAAAATGACACATATCTCAAACACTAATGAATATTTTTGACATAAAATTTGACATAAATGTGACTGACAGTACTACCAACCTAAAAAAAAAAATAATAATTCTCTAAATCCTTCGACGCGAGCAGTTTAAATTCAAATGTCACCTTATTTTTTGGGCACAGCTCTTTAAACATATTGCAGTTCCATTTAATGAAATGCTTGTATATAAATATATCTTTATTTGTGGTATTTTTCACTTTGATTATTTTACCAAAATATGCAAAGAATTGAGGTTGCTATAATTGTTTTATTCAATTTTAATGATCTAAGTTGCCTCTGAAAATGTAGTAAAATAATAATACGCGTCTAAGAAAGAGAACATATAATTAAAAAAAAAAAAATAAACAATCATTAATTAAAAATATATTTGCGCGGTAGTACTAATTGTGAGTGGCTAAGCACAGAAATAGAAACAAACGGTAATGCCCAGTTTCACAGTCCATACTTATATTGTACTTAAGATAAAACAGGAAAATAGTGTTTTACMGTTCATACTTATGTAATGTTTAAGTACTGAAAAGGGGAGACTTAAGCAGTGCTTAAATAACAGCTGATTTTTGTTTTGAATTTTCAGCTATTTGTGAAAAAAATAATAATAAGATTATTAATAAAATTATATTTTGTGAAAAAATACGGAATCGGATTGGGATTGCGATTTTGACCCAGTGACCCAGAATACGATAACCTCTTGAACGTTATAATAATCCGATGAACAAAAGAAATCAGGTCCCGGCCAAAATTTAAAGCTTGAAGAATTTGGCGATAAAGATTTCTGCGACAGATTTCAGATYAGCAAAAAAACAGCCTGGAATGTTCATGATTGTATTCGACTACAAATTGAACACAAAACCAAGTGGTACATCTAAATTGCCTTAAACGACTCAATTACACATCTATAGATTTCTTTTAGGAATCATGCATTATCTCCAGAACAAATGCTTTTACTTACATTGCATGTTGAGGACAGTAGGACGTTTATTTTGAGTACCTAAAA
>NW_017537521.1:15354-15938 GCF_001853355.1 Bactrocera latifrons | reverse complement strand
TGAAGTTAGCGAGAACGACAACTGTCGGCCTGCAGTCGTGTAGTGGTGCAGCTGTCAAAATAGGTCCGTCCATAAGAACGTGAGTATTTTAATATTTGACAGATGTCATTTGCAGTCTGTCGCCAGCATTGTATTCAACCATCATTCTTTGTTCGTGCTCCGCATATATTATTTTTATTTCCGCTTCATATTTTTTTCCGTCCATATTGCTTTCATATCTGCTAACTTTGTCCAAGCATTTTTCGCAGATTTTTTTGGTTTTTCTTCAAATTCTAGTTTTGAGTTTTTTGGTATTTTCAGCTTGCTAGGATCATACGAGTATTTGCTCCAAAGCTGGTTTGATTCAACTTTTAATGTAACGTTGTCGGATTCTAAAAGACAGATTTCTTTGTAATGATTCTGGTAATTTTTTACTTTAAAATTCTTTACCGCTTATTCCTTTATAATTTTCCACTTCAATCGTGTTTTCGAAATCCACTATGCTTTCTAATGTATCTTCCTCGAATATCACGGACTCTATTTTAGAGAATTGATAAAATCATACATTTGAAATATCATGACAATAAAATCAAGTGTATAAACTC
>NW_017537521.1:13716-14439 GCF_001853355.1 Bactrocera latifrons | reverse complement strand
ACTTTAACCAAAGAATAATCCGTAATATTTATTATACATTTTATTATTTGTCTCAACTTTATAAATTTATGGTAGTTATAAATAAACTTAAAATTGTTAKGCAATTTTACAATTGTTACCCACAGTGCAACTATCCATATATAGGCGCGCTCTCATTTGTAAAGAAAAAATGGGAAAATACGTTGTTCTCGATTCCCTCTTCATGTTTGCTCGCGATGATCCACCACGCAAAATGCCACTGTGGGATAATATGCCCACCTCTGATTGACTGTGCGATTCTGTACTGTGATACAGTCTAAATTAAGATATATGTATGTTGACTTTGTTTCATAATATTTACGAAATTTTTGTAAAATTGATTTATTTTTAACTTTTTCGTGTTTGAGTTGCTTACAAAATATAAAAAAATTACAACCGATTAATATCTATGATGATCTCTATTCAGTATATTCAAAATGGCAGACAAGGGTTCTTTTTGGTTTTCTGACTCGGTAACCACCAGGTCTCAAATTTGAGTCAATATTTTGAGACTAACGCTAGAGACTGTTTAGGGAATAGTAACTAGTCAAATATTAAGATTTTACCTCAAATGTCTCAAATAGAGACTAGAGACTGGTTACAGAATCCCGCGATTACCTGGCCTTTTAAAATAAACCATAAATTAAAGAATTTTATTTATTAACGGGGCATCTCGACAGGTTAGAATTTATAGAATACTAACTG
>NW_017537521.1:10490-11501 GCF_001853355.1 Bactrocera latifrons | reverse complement strand
CAATATCATCGGCATACGTCAGCAGCTGTACACTTTTATAGAAGATGGCACCTTCTCTATTTAGTTCTGCAGCTCGAACTATTTTCTCCAGAAACAGGTTGAAAAAGTCGCACGATAAGGAATCACCTTGTCTGAAACCTCGTTTGGTATCGAACGGCTCGGAGAGGTCCTTCCCGATTCTGAGAGCWTTTGGCGCTGCTCAACGTCAGCTTACACAGCCGTATAAGTTTTGCAGGGATACCAAATTTAGACATCGCGGCATAAAGGCAACTCCTTTTCGTGCTRTCGAAAGCAGCTTTGAAATCGACGAGAGGTRGTGAGTGTCGATTCTCCTTTCACGGGTCTTTTCCAWGATTTGGCCCATGGTGAACATCTGGTCGGTTATTGATTTTMYAGGTCTGAAGCMACACTGATAAGGTCCAATCAGTTTRTTGACGGTGGGCTTTAATSTTTCACACAATACGCTCGATAGAAACTTATATGCGATATTGAGGAGGTTTATCCCACGGTAGTTGGCGCAGATTGTGGGGTCTCCTTTTTTGAGGATTGGGCATAGCACACTTAAGTTCCAATCGTTGGGCATGCTTTCGTCCGACCATATTTTACAAAGAAGCTGATGCACGCTCCTTATCAGTTCTTCGCCACCGTGTTTGAATAGCTCGGCCGGCAGTCAATTCGGGACCCGCCGCTTTGTTGTTCTTCAGGCGGGTAATTGCTATTCGAACTCCTTCCTGGTCGGGCAATGTAACGTCCATCGTCGTCGATTGGGGCATCGGGTTCGTCTTCCCCTGGCGTTATGCGTTCACTGCCATTCAGCAGGCTGGAGAAGTGTTCCCTCCATAATTTAAGTATGCTCTGGGTATCGGTGACTAGATCACCTTTGGGGGTTCTACAAGAACCCCTATCGGCCAGCTTATCAAGCTCTTCGTACTCACGCATTTCGGCCTTTTTCTTTTTCTGTCTGTAAATGCGTCTCGCTTCCCTCTTAAACTCTCGGTATCTATCCCGTCC
>NW_017537521.1:4063-10335 GCF_001853355.1 Bactrocera latifrons | reverse complement strand
CGAGTGCTCTCAGAGAGCAGGAGTGCAAGCCGAGTAGAAAATCGTTCGGCTGTCTGTTGTGTTTGCAGCTTCTCGACGTCGCACCTTCCTTGTGTTTGATGGCGTGCGTTTTTTGCTGCACAGAGGCGGGTGCGAATCTTGGCTACAACAAGATAGTGGTCCGAGTCGATGGTAGGACCTCGCAATGCACGCTAATCTAAAAGACTGGAGACGTGTCTTCCGTCTATCGCAACATGATCGATCTGGTTGGTGGTTTTTTGATCCGGAGACAACCAGGTAGCTTGATGAATCTTCTTATGMTGGAATCTAGTACTATAGATAACCATATTTCGGGCCCCGGCGAAGTCGATCAGTCTCAACCCATTTGGGGATGTTTCCTCGTGGAGGCTGAATTTACCGACCGTAGTGCCAAAGATACCTTCTTTGCCCACACTGGCGTTAAAATCGCCAAGCACGATTTTGACATCGTGGCGAGGGCAGMTCTCATAAGTGCTTTCCCAGCATTCATAAAAGGCATCTTTGGTCACCTCGTCCTTCTCTTCCGTCGGGGCGTGGGCGCAAATCASCGATATGTTGAAGAACCTCGCTTTAATGCGGATTGTGGCTGCACTTTCATTCACCGGGGTGAATGATAGTACTCGGCGACGGAGTCTCTCTGCCACCGCGAATCCCACACCAAACTTGCGCTCCTTTATATGGCCACTGTAGTAAATGCCACAAGGACCTATTCGTCTCTGTCCTTGTCCTGTCCATCGCATTTCTTGGACGGCGGTGATGTCAGCCTTTATTTTTACGAGGACATCAACCAGCTGGGCAGCGGCACCTTCCCAATTAAGGCACCGGACATTCCAGGTGCATGCCCTCAATTCGTAGTCCTTATTTCGTTTGCCATGGTCGTCATCAAAATTGGGGTCTCTCATCCGAGGCTGTTGTTGCGTTGTCATTGGGGTGGTTATTTTACGTGGCGGGTCCCAAACCCAGCACACAACCCTATGCAGGGAATGTTTCGCCTTCTCACTTTAGCTCGCCTTCTAACTGCTGCTTGAGTCATATGTAAAAGAATCGTTTCTGGCCACTCCCAAGTGAATGGCGATCAGAGAACTTTCCTCACTTGCGTGAACTTCTACATATGACTCCATCCTCCATTTTGACARTTAACTAAATAATATTGATACAAGAGCAACTCTTAACAAGTAAGGAAGGGCWAATATCGGGTGCAACCGAACATTTTGTACTCTGGCAACTTGCAAAAACCAAAGCCGGGGAAATACTTTAAGGTGTAAAACCAATAATATAGAGTAAAGACAACCRGATATTCGAAATTCCTGATATTAGTTATATGGGGCTAGGCCAAGGTGACCATGGCTACTGAGACCCCCTGTGCCAAAKATGAGTTTTATATCTTAATTTAGTGCTTAGTTAAAACACTTTATATGTTTTGGTTTGTTGGTGATTTGTGGGCGTGGCAGTGGTCCGATTACGCTCATCTACGAACTCGACCTTTTTGTACTAAGAAATCTGGAAGTTTAATCAAGATATCTCAATTTTTACTCAAGTTACTGTTTGCACGGACGGACGGACGTACAGACAGACAATCAACCGGATTTCAACTTTTCTCATCATTCTGATCATTATATATATATTATATAATCCTATATCTATCCTAATTAGATTTATTCAATACGTATAACCGTTAGATGAACAAAATTACGTACATACATACTATACTTATGAATAATACTCTGTAGAAACTGGTTCCAAGAGTATTAAAATGTGTGGAAAGACGTCGTTTTGCCGACAGAGGCGTTCTCACAAGCTAGACTAGAGGAGTTGGAAATAATAATATAGCAATATGAAAGTATATAAAAAATACGATAATTATTTCCTTTTACACGATAATACTTTTTATTACGTAAAAATACTGCTTGGACGACCATCGAACCACCGAAAGCTCGAAATTCATTTAATGGTTTTTATTTTTTTASAGCAAAATGTTTTTCATAATATATTTAAAACCACTTTTTACACGTGCTAATCATCGTAAATACTAATATATACATACATATGTACATATGTGCAAATTTATTTTTCCTTTGTATTGGSAGCAGCTTTAAACGCACAGTTCGCTCAGTCGGTCCTTATGTTTTTAACCTCATAAGCCTGAAAGTTAATGAAATAAATGACCTCAGTCATAATTATAATGTGACTTTAATTATGCATGATGTTTTCAATAYTTAAGCAATTAATAAATATGACCTACATTGTTAGTAATAACCTTCGGGCATAGAACTAATTCACGGTTTAATAAAATTTTGCCCATTTTGCAACCATGACATTTCTTCGGCATTGTGCCTTATCAAATTTCACTCCCTGTTCGAAAACCTTGGCTGATAACACAGACCAAATGTTTTCCATAAGATTTAGATTTGGGCTAATTGCAGGCCAATCGAAAAATTTTATATTCCGAGACAATAAGAAATCCAATCCGAAAAAACCACTTGTTCTGTTTTTTTTTAATTCCTGTTAACTGCGAGCACCTGACATAACGTAACATTTCGTAAATAAGTTAATATATGTGGCCAATATGGCCTTCTTCATATAAGGAATTTAGTTTCTGTGGCAATAATTTGCCTGTGTTTCATTTATTTTTTCATTAATAACTTTTGTATAAAACATTTTGTTCTAGAATGAACGGTATTACACTATTCTTCTGGTACATGGGCTGGGGATACCGCAACTCCATTTGTACAAAATATATTGTCAATACATTTTCAAAAACAAAAATGTCCTAAATAGAKTACTTTACTGCAGTCCTTTCGCAAATACATACATATATATGGACACATACACACATATAAACTTACACCCCATGCTCTTTTTTATTTCAAAATTGAAACGTCTTGCAGATAGTCACCTGTCAATAAAGTGTCAAATTATGAACGGCAGATTGTAATTGAATTTTTTTAGATGAGTTATAAATGCAAAGTAGAGATGAGTGATGCAAGTCAACACCAGAATATTAAAAAGGCTCTTTCCATTTTGTGAATGCAAAAAATTTCCACCAACTTAGAGTGTATTTTCTATAAAAGGTGCATTCTTAGCGGCTATTTGAGCATTCAAAGCGAAGCATCCTCTGTGAAAGCAACTGCAATGGCTGAAATTCTAAAGAAGTCCAGTACGGCAGTCGGAATTATGGTCTTAACGTTGACTGTTTGTATCGCCATAAATTCAGYGGTAGGCAGCAACTTGGATGGAATGCAATCAGAATCACATGATATTAATTCTAATGGTAATGAAGCATCTGGTGGTATGCCTCTGGAATCGCTCATCGATGGCCGAAGGATATTTAAAAACCATCGCTATTTGCGATCAATATACGGTTACGGCCCGAAAATGTTTCAAATATCCCGTTCTAAGATCCCAATAGAACTCGATTTGTTAGTAGAAAACGAAGACGGAGATCGATCAAAGCGTTTTGACGATTATGGACACATGCGCTTTGGAAAAAGAGGGGGCGAGGAACAGTTTGATGACTATGGCCATATGCGATTTGGGAGAAGTACTTAGACATAAACTAAGAAAAATCACTAATGTTGCCGATTGACTAATCAGATGTAAATAATACAATGTAGAGAACATACATATATCCGTATAAATTTAATAAAGTGTGCACTTGAAGCAAACAAATCTGTTTCAATATAGAAGCAGATCAACTAACTTGTTCATTTGTGTTATATATTATTATTTTATRTCTTCGAGTATGTGGTATCTCGGAACTGTTGTGGGCCGACATCGCACATTTTCAGCATTAAACTATCGTATATGTAGGATTTGCTTGTTGATGATTCCATATTGTTGTATCACTTTACACTTTTCTCTTTTTAACTTTTTGAACTGATTCTGTGCGCCTAATTATTGCGTACCCCTTAATTGCTCTCAAAGTACTAACAGTTCCTGCCTATTTTCTCTCTGTTCGCAGAATACGATCAGACCTCACTCAGTAACAGTTTCTCTACTCCTGCTACTATGCTTATTTGCGCATTTACAGTCTATACATAGTATCGTAATGCGTTGCCTACTTCTAACGTTCTAGCAAATACAATTGCCTACAAAATATTAGCACTCCAACATACGCACGTACAGTGACATACAAAATACGCTCCGACACTGCCTTCCTGACAAAGCACACGTCATTGTGTGTTTACTTTAAACCATAATACTTTAACATTTCAGTTGTTATTATTTTTTCTTCTTTTTATTTGTTTACAAACATTTTATTAACATTTGTTCACATACATAAAATTCGAGGCTGTAAAACAAAAYCAAGCAATAGGCAAAAGTAAACAAATCGGTTTCTTGACAACATTTCATAAATTCTTTTTCAATACATTTTCTTCTTAACCTTACTTAACAATTCATATTAAAGTAATTAGCTTTATCAACTGGTGTATTTTCTTTTACACCCAATTACAGACCCCCGMMATCTGTTATGGTGCGGTCATTATATCCCCTCTTGGGATTTCAAGACCAYGCCAAATACTAGTATATACTCATTACATGTGCTCATGATACGTTCTACCTGCCCGTTCTACTCGCACCTGTAGCAATTAAATGTAGCTMAATTTTTTGAGAAGAACAAAATTCTGAACTATCAAAATGTCGGCCCTGATCCGCTATACTTCTAGTAGGTACTCTAAACAAACAAATGACAAATGTGTGCCACGGATTGTCTACCTTTGGAAACGGATGTAATTCAGCCTGCGTTTTTTCAACTATTGGCTATTACAAGTGTTACAATTTGCGACAACCCACAAACATACTTTGACATATTTTCAAACCAATGAAATCCATAGACTTTGTTCAACGTTTTTTCCCCAACCTAAATGCATAATAGCTTCGTGGACGTGGCTAATCACTTTCTATATAAAACTCCTTTTCTCAATTCATATGTTTTATCTAAATTTTCTGTCAACTCATTATTTTTTAGCTTAGCTAATAACTTGGCTACCTCGGAATCACGTTGTTGTTCAGAAATCCGCCAATTATCAGTTACACAGTCAATTCGACTCGCTTTTCAACTAATTTCTCCACACTTTTATATTCTTTAATCAAAGTATTCCTTGATAAAAAATCTACGTGTGCCATACGTTCTCCTTTGGTATATTGGATATCAAAAAGAAATGGCCGAAGAAAAGCCAACCACCGATGCACCTTCGGTGATTGGTCCGATTTTATAGGGATAGCTTAGCTTTTAGTGAATTACAATCAGTAAATACTACAAATTCACGACCCTGTAAATAATGACGAAAATGCTTATTGGCATTGACGACAACCAAAGTTTCAAGTTTGCACGGGCGACATTTCGATTACTAAAATTTTCGACAACAAGGGGCTTTTTGTCTAATCTATTTAACAATACTGCCACATATACACACAGCTGGAGCGTTTTTTAAACCAAATGGCATAGTMAAAAATTCATATTGACCTTCATGCAAAAACGGTACGCTAGATTGAATCTGGATGTACCGGTATTTGATAGAACTCGCTAGCCATATCAAGACATGAGAAATAGCAATGGGAACTTGTATGCGGCTCTGTTCTCATTCAAAGCACAGTAATCCACACAAAGACGATCACTACCATTTTTCTTTTTAACAAGCATAATCTGACTAGCGAAAGTTGAATAGCTGGGACGAATAATATTAAATTTCAGGAGCTCATCAATTTTATAACGTACATGCTCTTTCTCCTCTTCACTAAGTCTATATGGTCGGCGCTGCACTGTCCCTTGTGGATTTATTAATCTTATTTCCAAATGCCCTGTTGTTACACGAGTATGTGGTATTCCCCCAATAAACCAATCAGAATAGCGTTTTATAATGTTTTTTAAGTTACTCAGGTCGCTATCGGAATCTACAAGCTTTTCATAATCTGCAAAAGTTACCACATTAACTCTTTTTTTTTACTTAGTTTAATGATTGGCTTAATATTACACGGCCAATCAAAACATCATATATAGGTATTTATCCATTACAATGAGCAACAAAATCTCAAGACAATACTGTTCAATGTTTTGAAAGAATGTTAGAAAGAATTTTTAAAGAACTACAAATGGAGTAGTTACCTATGCCATTTARTTTTTCAATATTATTAAGACGTTTTCCTTTAAATTTGTCTGCAACACTTTCCTTCACCAGTCAAAGCAAAATGGAATGGAACTAACCTGATAAATTAATTATACCCCTGCTTCTTCTTCTTGATTGGCGTAGACA
>NW_017537521.1:0-2563 GCF_001853355.1 Bactrocera latifrons | reverse complement strand
ACCTTTGGGGGTTCTACAAGAGTATTATACCCCTGCTACAGTACAAATATCCACGCGCTTTTCATAAATCTGTTCGTTCACGCTCGTCCATGAAGTAGCGAATTGTCCCATTTCACTGCACTTGAAGCATCTTCACCCCCTGTATCGTCCACCGTATTACGCTTCTTAAAAGAGTGGGCCTGTAGTAGTTGTTGTAGCTCGTTGAGGATTGTTACGTTGGTGGTATATACCCAGTCTTTATTTTCCACTTGGACATGACAGATGTAACAATTCGGCTACCATATTCTGCAAATCCATATTTAATAAAATTGCTGCTGTTGTTTCGACTCCCACGAAGATGCGAAACATATTTGTGATAACCGTTGAGATTCGCTGCCATCTGGCGTCTTACTTAACCCTATCACAAGTCCGCCGATTTTGAGGGTATTTTCCTCAAAAGTAAGGTCCGCCGTTGTATACCAAACAGAGGCATCCGCTCAGCTCTATCGAGATTGAATTTTGGCAAAGCAATGTGGACAGGCCTTGCGTCTGCCACCGGTCTTGGTGTATGCATGGACTTCATTATGTCCATTAGATTCCGGTTCTGTACTTCTAATACTTTGAGAATCTAACGATTCTTGACTTGCCGATCCTACTTCTAATGTAAAAGATTTGCTTRTTAATGATTCCATATTGTTCTATCACTTTACACTTTTATCTTTTTAACACAGCGCAGCAAATTCTGCTCCGATCAAGATCACTTTTTGAACTGGTTCGGCCAGGACATAGTGATAACAAAAGTAGCTAACAGTTCCTTTTTCTATAGTGATACAATCACAAGTCTCTAAATTTGAGGTTTTCCCCTCCCCTCCTCTCGCTCTTTGTTGTCAAGGATATCATTTATCGTGAAACAATATAATAGAATAGTTATGTATGAGCAGAAGAGGGCGCGCCTCACGCCCTATATCTAATCATACGATTGTAATTGCAAAATAGACGGCTAAAATCAATATACTTCACTCAAGAACACACAGACTTGATCATTYCTTTTAAATCTTGCATTGTTCTGTGCAATACTTCAGGAATATTTGCCAGCTAATATGCACTCATCTCAAATTATTATTCAAACTTTCCTATTTGGTTGCAACTATCACTATAATTCATATACATACATATGTTTACGTAAGCAAAAGCAACTGGCAGTAGCTGCGTGATATTAATTTGTGATTTGAAGAAAAAATGTTCAAATTATTTTAACATGAATACTGAGCACATGCTTATGTTTTGAAATATAAATTTATTTATTTATGAATTGTTGTTACTTTTAACATAAAACGATAAAAAGTAGCCTATGCCTGCCTCGAGGTTTCAAGCTACCTCATCACCAATTTTTAGCCAAATCGGTTAAGTCGTTCTTGAGTTATAAATATGGACATAAATTGCGAAATCGAGGGTAATTTTGCAAAAAAAAAGTCCGCCGTTAGAACCTTCTCCAGGACTAAAGGAATATCCATGCAAATTTTCATGTCTTTCCCGTTCTGTGGTTCGGGCGTAACGGACAACCAAAAAAGGCCTTTCATTTTTATATACAAATATTATGCTTTTTGACAATGTTATAGAAAATTAACAAATTTTAAATTAATAAATAAAAATATACATATGTTGACTTTGATTCAAAATATTTACGAAATGTATATGAAACTGATTTATTTTCAACTTTTTCGTGTCTGAGTTGCTTACAAAATATAAAAAACGGCAATCGAATTATATCTATGATTTGTGACAGACTATGTTGTGAATAGTAACTACTAAATAACTAGTCACAATTTACATTCTCCATTATTAATTTCTATGTTATTATACTATTATGTAAGCACCATTCCATATTTTTAGGCGCAACCGTTTTTGTTAATTTGATTGAACCGTAAACTGTTAGCAGAGAACGTTTATAATAGAGAAGGTTCACGGCACGGAGATCGTAAAAATATTTTTGGCTAACTCGGTCGAGATGRRSSAGTTTCACCACTGCCAGCTCGGCAGGAGAAATTTTAACATTTTCGTTTGAACAGAGCTGAGCGTGAAATAAAAATTATGCTCAAAACTATATATGCGCAATATTTACATATTTATCCATTACAACAGACGTATGTTCGCTCTTTTACTTATATTTCTATACGGTTTACATGCAGACATGTGTATTCATATGAATTCTTTTGTGCATATTTATGAATGCAGGTGCAATTGAATACACTTTAATTAAATAACTTTTTCAAAGCAATATTCATAGTTATTTCTTGTATTTGATATATTCTTATGTGCATTACGTATGTATTTATATAACAAACTATAATAATGTATTATAAAAATTAAATATATTACAATAGTCATAAATGTACATATGTAAATCGTATATTTTATCATTCAAAACTTACATATGTTGGGCACATGGGGGAATCCCGGGCCAGCGCGATATTTTTTTCCCTAGTATAGGTTGACAGCTGCAACCAACTGTCATCAGCTCGTCTCATACTAAGCTCAGTTTCTACATGGATAATATGATACGAAACTCTTTGATTCGAGAGAG
>NW_017537520.1:70193-75703 GCF_001853355.1 Bactrocera latifrons | reverse complement strand
TTGATTCGTTATGGTACTTAAGATTCTGCAGTGGAATCTTAATGGTTACTACAACAATTATAATGAGCTCACTTTACTTCTAAAAGAAAATCTGTTTCGTATGGTTGCTCTCCAAGAAACTCATTTATTTAGTAACCCACCAAACAGTATGGTACCGCCAAACTTTTCTATTTACACAAATAACGACATAGAGCGCGATACAATTGCTAAAAGGGGAGTAGCTCTATTAATCCATATCTCACTTGAACATTTTAATCTTAACATAAATACTAATATCCTTTCAGTGGCTGCTAAAATTAAATCCACCACTGCTTTCACAATAGTTAATGCTTATATATCGCTAACCGACAATTTAACAGAAGCCGATTTGTCAAATCTTATTAACACTTCATCGCATCCTATTTTACTTCTTGGCGACTTTAACGGTTGGGAGTCCTCTATGGGGTTCCCCTAATCATAACAAAAGAGGTAAAATCATTTCCAACTCCATACAAAACAATAATCTAATACTACTTAACGACAAATCGCCTAACCCTTTTTCAACACGATCAACACTAACACACATTGATCTTAGCATCTGTAATCCGCCTCTCAATATTGCTGCCACTTGGAAGACCTCTAAACCACATGGCAGCGATCATTTTCCCATTTTCATATCCCTATTTGGGCTTAATCGGTGTCAGAATTTGAACCTCAATAGGGGTACAACCTAAAATTTGCTGATTGGGTATTATATAAAAAAAATATGGAGAGACTATTAGCCGACTCAACCTTCAACATTAACAATAGTAACTAGGCAGCAGCAGCTATGCTACGAAAAATAAAATAAGTTGCTCAATTGTCCCTACCAATTAAGAAACCCAGGTTTTGCAAACGCTCAACTTACTGGTGGAATGAGCAACTTACTTCCCTAAGGCTTCAGAAAGTGGATTTATGGAAAATTACTAAGCGTAATCCCACAAATGAAAACGTTTTAAATTATAAAAAAGCTAATGCAAAATTTAAAAGAGAAGTTAAAATCTCAGAACGAACCGCATTTATAGAATTTACGAGGGATATTAATTATCAAACCAGCTCCCAAATTCTCTGAAGCAAAATAAATATCATCCATGGAAATTTCCCTTCAAAACATATCCACGTAATTAAAAGCTCTGAAAATGTAAGCACTTCCTCTACAATAGAAATAGCACCGGTTTTTGCCAAAACCTGGTCAAACTATTCAAAAAATAGCAACTTTAGCGATGAATATGTAAATAGATAAAATCGGTATTTTAATTCTGTCCATATTAATTACCACTTAAGTAAAAAGCAAAGCAAATAGATCTTCCGTTCTCTACACTTGAACTTAATTTTTGCCTCTCTACACTGAAAGGTAAAACTCCAGGCCTAGACAAAATCCCTTATCCCCCATTGATAAAACTAAACTATGTCAACTATACAATATAATATTTACAAATAGCGTAGTTCCTCAATTTTGGAAAACAAGTCTCACTATTCCCATACAAAAACCCAATAAACCAAAAAACACCACTGAAGGTTATCGTCCAATTTCACTTATTCCATGTCTATCAAAAGTAATAGAAAAAATGGTAGCAAGGAGATTAATGTGGTACCTCCTAAATAATAATCTACTTTCTAATCGACAAACAGCATTTAAGCCTGGCCGCGGTACAATTGATACTCTTCTTACCTTAGATGAGGAAATATCAAATTCTCTCTCTTGTAAAAACCATTTTTCAATTATTTCGATTGACATGGAAAAAGCTTTCGACCGAGTTGGTCTCCATACTATCATAGTACAATTAACCACTTGGAAGCTCGGTCCAAAAATAATTAACTATATACGGCAATACCTTCTCAATCAAAAAATTCACGTAAAAGTTAATGGTGTTATAAGTGAGTAATGTCCAATAGAAAACGGTATTCCACAAGGCTCTCCTTTGTCCGTAACGCTTTTCCTTATAGCCTTCATTTAAGCCGTATAATAAATGAGCATAAATATTTTAAACATTTACTATATGCCGATGATCTTTATATCTTCAACATCGTGAGAAATTCATATACTTTTACTAACCAAATTAACACTCTTTTTAACAATATTTTAAGCTGGTGCCATATCAGTGGTACTAAAATCTCCACCAGTAAATCTAAACCTACACATATGTAACAAACGAAAGTGTAATAATATCTCATTAAACTTCAACAACTGTAATATTATAAATGTAAATAGATTTTAAATCTTAGGCTTAATATTTAATCATAAGTACACATGGAATGATCACATAACACAATTATGTTCATCACTTCATAATAGATTAAACGTAATCAAGTGGCTCAGCAATATAAAATTAGAAAGTAATTCCAATACACTCACTCACATAGTTAAATCAATAATTCTTTCAAAAATTGATTATGGATTCCCCATATTCAGCAAAACATCAAAAAGAAACTGGTCAAAGATGGCGTCAGCATACCACACTGCAGCCCGACTTGCCATTGGAGCTTTCCGTACTACCCCTATAACAAGCATTCTAGCTGAAGCCGGGTTACCTACCTTACAAAACAGATTGCTTTACACCACCAGAAGCATGATTTTGAAATTGATCAATGCCGAAGGCTCTCCTTATAAAGCCGCACTAACAAACAGGCTACGCCGGAAAAGAAAAACCAGAAAAACCTCAGCCTTACAAACGCTGATCCATGCTGCAAAGGAAATGAATGTTCTTTTAAATAATCCAGTGATGCCAAGACTTCGCGCTCCCCCTTGGAGTCTTATAAAAACGTGCGTTATTCTGGATTTGGGTAAATTTAAAAAAGAAATTACACCACCAGACGTTCACTTAAAATACTTCTCAGAAATAATAAGTTCTCACAAAAATTGGGATACACTCTACACAGATGGATCAAAGGATCATAATAATGTGGTCTTTAGTGTCGTTAAGGATAACTCTGTAATAATGTCAGCTATACTACCTCCTTTTGCCTCAATTTTCATGGCAGAAGCAACAGCCATCCATCCACGCTTGCCTAATAGCAAAAAAGAGTAGACGTAAGCATCTCATCTTTAGTGATTCTTTATCGTTGCTCAAAGCCATACTAAACGTCAATTATGCTGATCCAACTGTTTCTCAAATTAGAGATATCCTCATCAACAATATTAGTAAAATTAAGTTATCATGGATACCCAGCCACATTGGTATACAAGGTAATACTATAGTCGACTACCAAACCAAACATGCGACAAGAGCTCCCTTAAAACTTATAAATGCCAACAATAAAAAATACATTAAAACTTTTGCCTAAAAGTCCTATCGTGAGACCGAAAATGAACTCTGGAGCCAATACTCCCACTATTGCAAAATAATAAATCCTCACAGTCACCGACTAACATTCGTGCTGAGCAGTTGTGTCGTTGTTATCTCCGAGTTTCCGCTAATCATTTAGCAACCCGCGTGTGCTCTACTTTGCTTAAGCTACTCTTGCAAACATATTTGGTTTGCCGTATATAAGTGAGTAATAAAAACTTAATCACAGAATTGTGAGTGTTCGTTGATCAAAAATGCCCCAAGGAGCTTTCCATTTCGGAGACATTAGGTTTGCTCTGCTTGCCCAGAGTCCCCAACCCAAGCGTAAAAAAGTGAATCAAAAACTGTCGGAAATTTTTCCTACTCTTCCACCTACAAAAAAAGACGATTCAAAATTTATTGTGCTAAAATCTGACGATACTTCCAAGCCTCTTTCAAAAGTCTCGTGTTTTCGTGTTCACAATGCAATTTTAACCATAAGCAAAAACGTAAACAAAATCAGTGAATTGCGTGATGGAAGCGTACTTATTCTGGTAAATAACAAACTCATTGCTGAGAAATTTATAAAACCAAACATCTTCCCTCAATTGGATCAGTCATGGCGACCTATCATGAACACCTTAACTCCAATAAAGGTACGATCTATGGACCATTCCTCATAGACGTCCCGGAAGAAATAATTGAAGGCCTAAAGTCACATGAAGTGTCCTCTGTCTACAAATTCAAACGAGTAGTTGATGGTGTAGAAAAATACACTGGAGTAATGTTTATCTCTTTTAACTCCTACTCTCTTCCTACAAGAATTGACATCGCGTGGAGAATGACCTCTGTGCGCCCTTATATTCCAAATCCAATGCGATGCAAATCGTGTCAGAAATTGGGACACACGGCCAAACACTGCCGAAATTCGCCAATGTGCGTTATTTGCAGTCTTCCAATACACTTCCCTGAAAACTGCCAGCGTACGATGTGCATGAACTGCTCCGGGGATCACCCGTCTTCCGCCAACTCTTGTCCTAAGTTTCAGTAAGCAAAAGAAATACTGAAAATGAAAACCTTGGAAAAATGTAGCTTGCGAGATGCTGTTAAAAAGTACAAAGACACTCTTCCAAACAACACCTTAACTGAATCATTTGCTAATGCACTAAAAACAGCAACTCAAATTACACCGCACGCAACCTCAAATAATACAAACATCAACCACACCCCAAATAAAAAAAACAATCAGTACACAGAAAACTGCTCAGCATCTATCTCCACTCCTTCCATTAGTGAACACAACTCTCCACCGACAATAAATAACAACGATATTCCCATAAACAATAACTTCGCAACTGATCTTACCTCTCTCAGTCCAACAACATCTTTCCTAATTTTCAGCACTGTAAATTCCATCAATAAATATCCAACCGCCAACAATAATCCACCTAACTCAAAGGCATTCCACAATAGCTATATGCATGATTCTGAACAAAATACAGAAAATAACGAAGTTATTTATTAAGATTCTCAATAATCACTTGAGTGAGCTTTCAACAGTTGACACTCAGCCAAGCTGACAACTCATTCTAGTTGATAACTCATTCTCTCTTAAGCTTTCTCACCTTCTCCTTTTTTCAATCTATCTAGTTATCTTTAATCTAAGCGCTTAATAAAGTACTCTCTTAACATGTGTACGATAATGCAATGGAACCTAAATGGCTACATTAACAATTACAACGAACTCCAGGTCTTAATTCAAAATTACGCACCATCAATAATACTCTTAAACGAAACACATATCGCTTACAAACAGACTGCTCATACCCCCAAACAATACGTTGATATATTCCACAACCTTCCACATAACAAAATAAATAAACAAGGCATTGGAGTTTTACTAAGAAGTGAAACCACACAAAGTGAAACATATCCAGTCAAACTGGCTTTGCTATCGATTGAAATATTTCTAACACAAAGAATTCACGTAATATGCTTATAGATTCCACTTGACCAACACTTCACCACAAACGATATCATGCCAATAACCGGTCAATTTCCTTCCTCAATGATCTTGGCCGGTGACTTGAATGCATGGAGCCCGATATGGGGTTCAACGACATAAACTTCAGAGGAAAACACATAGAAAACGTAATCCTTTCCTCAAACTTAATCTCCTTAAACAATGGCTCAGCCACCCATTTTTCAACTTTCTCCACTTTTTCT
>NW_017537520.1:56561-68963 GCF_001853355.1 Bactrocera latifrons | reverse complement strand
TGTCGTAATTTACACCAATCGTTCCGACCTCAACGCAGCCGAACATACATTTTCCAATGTCCTCAATGAAATCTCTGAATGGTCGCTAGTTTCCGGTGCACAGCTATCACTACAAAAAACGCATATCCTCCATATATGCAGAAAAACAAATTGCAGCATAATAAAACTTTGCTTTAACAACACTAGCATAGAATGTATAAAAGAATTAAAAATTCTTCGTCATAGAAGACGACGACGACCATTATAACCCACTAATCAACCCCTTGGACAAGTCAAATTGGTTCAATTTTCAACAACTCTGCGAAAATTTGTCTGCTGCAAGTCCCATAGACTATAATATAAATAAAGAGATAGCTACGATTACCAAAATACAAAACTTCTGCTCACCTATCTATCCCCCAAACGGGTAAAAAAAATCTTCAAAACTCATGTGCCTTATTGGTCTACGGAGTTATCTAAACTTAGAGAAGAAAAGCAATCACTATGGTTAATTTGCAAAAGAACTCGCTCTATTGATAATCCAATAAAATACAAAAAAGCCAATGCAGTGTTTCGGAAAAATATTAAATAAGCTAGGAGGTCTTGCTTATAAAAACTTAGCGAAGCTACCACTCCGTTAACAAATCCCAAGAAATTATGGGCCGACATAAAAATGCTCTCACTCCAAATGGCCCAATTTTCGACTCAAAAGAAATAGCTAATCATTTCGCCTCTGTATGGTCCGATTATTCGAGCGATTTAAATAAAGCGTTGGTATCAAATAAAAATGAACTTCTCAGAAGAAGGTACAGTTAAGATCCCTCACCCCCACCTATTACCGATTCAAAGATAACCATGGCAGAATTCGATTTCACTTTATCTTCAATGTCAGGCGTTGCAGACACGTTGCATTCAGGATTTCGTATCCCATGCTAAAAAACTGTCCCTTAAGTCTCAAAAATAGAATTATTAAATTGTACAACAATATTTTATGTCAAGGTGTCTTCCCTCAAAGCTGAAAAAATGCAGTGATTGTAGCAATTCTTAAATCCAATGTAGTGTCAACAAATGTTCTTGGTTACAGGTCAATATCACTCCTTTGTTGCATGGGCAAACTATTAGAAAAAATCATATCAAAACGTATCTCGTGGTTCGCCTTAAATAAAAACCTTCTCAAAAAAACCAATTTAAGGCAGGGCAAGGCACTATGGAAGCTTTACTCAAGAAACCACATATCTCAGAAAAAGCTTTCGACATAGTTGGTTCTCATGTCATTTTACGACAACTTGAGAAGTGGCAAATTGGTGAAAAAATATTTAACTTTATTAATTCTTTCCTAATTAATCGGAAATTTATAACTAAAATCAATAGCACTTTTTCGAACATGTACAATATATACAACGGAATACCACAAGGATCACCATTGTCTGTCATACTATTTGTAATCGCTTTTAACGAAATCAGTACAATAATTTCTAAATATAAACTCATTTCGCATATTACACAGTACAACAGCTAATCTGGGAGTATTTGGTGGCATCATAAGAAGATTAAGTTCGAAAATGGGCAAAATCGGCCCACTGCCACGCCCACAAAATGGCGAAAACCGAAAACTTATAAAGTGTCATAACTAAACCATAAATAAAGATATTAAAGTAAAATTTGGCACAAAGGATCGCATTAGGGAGGGGCAAATTTGGACGTAATTTGTTTGGAAAAATGGGCGTGGCCCTGCCCCCTACTAAGTTTTTTGTACATATCCCGGAAACTACTATAGCTATGTCAACCAAACTCTATAGGGGCGGTTCCTTCAGGCATTTCCATGTACAGTACAAAAATGGAAGAAATCGGACAATAACCACGCCCACATCCCATACAAAGGTTATGTTGAAAATCACTAAAAGTGTGAAAACGTCAGAAACAGTAAATTTTACGGAAGAAGTGGCAGAAGGAAGCTGCACCCAGGCTAGTTTAAAAATTGAAAATGGGCGTGGTGTCGCCCACTTATGGACCAAAAACCATATCTCAGGAACTGCTCAACCGATTTCAATGAAATTCGGTATATAATATTTTCTTAACACCCTGATGACATGTACGAAATATGGGTGAAATCGGTTTACAACCACGCCTTCTTCCAATATAACGCTATTTTGAATTCCATCTGATGCCTTCTCTGTATAATATATACATTAGGAACCAATGATGATAGCGGAATAAAATATACGGTATTTGAGCTGAGGTATCCCTTGTGGAAAAACTGTCGTGATCGGACTATAACTTTTCAATGCAATTAAAATAAATGAAAATACAATTCAATACTCAAAGTACACAAATTGATCTAATCTAATTAATTTTACAGCAAAATAAACAAATATGTAAATGACGGATAATGAAATCTCGATTATTACTTTACCGTGCGAGAGTATAAAGTGTTCGGTGCGACCCGAACTTAACCCTTCCTTACTGTTTTTATTTTTATTTATTTTTTTTTTTTTTGCCAAAATGTTACAACTAAGCGAAAAAACATCAAGATACGGAAAAAAGGGGTCATAAGGTCAGAAAAAAAAACTGACACATACGAACCCCAAACCCTTTGATGGTTTCACTATACTGACCACCTCCATCACCCTGACTTAGAATTTCTCACCCCCCAGACAATAATCCCAAAAATTTTCCACAGTGTTATTTATGCTGATCTTCGACAAGCAAAATAATCTTAATACTTAATACCTTCTTAAAAATCCTTTCTGATATTTCAAATTGGTTGAATTGTTCGTGGGCGAATATTGCTATAAACAAATACGAATTATTCCATATCTGTAGAAAACACAAATGTAATAACTTCTATCTTAACTATAGTAATGTAAATTTTGTAAATACTTCTAGGTTTAATATTTGATAAGGGACTTACTTTTAAGGAACATTATTCAAATCTACGTAAGCAACTAATTTCTAGGCTTAATATAATTAAGTATCTATCATCAAAATATTGTTTAATTCATATTTATTCTTTCATCAATATTACAAGAGCTTTAATTTTATGTAAGATTGATTATGGGTTCCCTATCTACGGCAATTGTGCCAAAAGCAACATAAAGCAAATCTTTGCACCATGTCATGCAACCGTTAAAAGAAGTATTCGGGCGTTCCCAACATCACCAATAAAGTTCACATTAATGGAAGCTGGACTCCTATCTATTGAGGAAAGAGTTTTACATACTTCGCAAAAGCTTATTCCTAAACTACTATTATGTAATAACAAGCTTTTATATGGTATAGTAAAAGCCAAATGGACCGACGATACAAAGTCCCATACTTCTTCCACTATTTCTAAATGCATTAAATTAGATAAGGATCTAGGTATTATAACTATACTTGAGGACAAGTTTATTTCTTTTGTACCATCATGGCGACTCAAAGAATCTTCGTTCGAGCTACTTCTTCAAAAACATCATAAAAAGAACACCAATTCCAGGGTATATCAAAGTTTGTTCAAAGAGCTCATTGTACAACACTACGTAGATTGGCAACTTATTTTTACTGACGCTTCGAAGGCCGACTTCTAAACGTCCATTGCTATTGTTGATAACGTTGGAAATACGTTAAAAGCTGAACTCCTACCCAATTACATCTCAGTATACACCGCAGAAGCAGCAGCCATCTAGAATGCGCTATCCGTAGTACAAAACTGTAACTTAAAAACAATAATATGTACTGATAGCAAGTCTACAATCTCAGCTCTCCTTAATGCATCTAATAAATCCTACCTCATGACGCAAATTAGAAACATACTAATTGGGAAAATATTAAAAATTATGGCGATCCTTGGACACGACCAAAACGCCAAATTGGCGTAAAAACAGCCATTGATTATTTTCGACTACATCGAGAAAAATGACATAATCCATTTAATCGCTTCAAAACAAAAAGCTATAAAAGTTAATGCTTGGAAGAATGTGCAACACCACTACGCCATCTGCAACCAAGACGGCAAAAAACTTGCTTATCCGCCATCAGGCCGTTGCCAAGATATAAAAGCCTTTGTTCGCCTTTGTC
Organism: Bactrocera latifrons; assembly: GCF_001853355.1. Classification (NCBI taxonomy): domain Eukaryota; kingdom Metazoa; phylum Arthropoda; class Insecta; order Diptera; family Tephritidae; genus Bactrocera; species Bactrocera latifrons. Next base: position 64,928 of record NW_017537520.1, on the reverse strand, counting down.
TCGGTCATACGTCATTAACGCATTCCCATTTATTAAATGCAAACCGTAATTCATTCTGTCTATATTGTAGTTCGTGGTCCTTAACCATAACACATCTACTGGATGAATACCCCTTCTTCAATTCAGCAATTACCAGTTTATTTCAGAATCATAAAGCTCTTGATTTATTAAAAATAACGTCTACTGTAAACATCACTAAAATATCTGAATACCTATCTCGTACAAAGTTAAAGAAATATATTTAAGTTATCTTTCCTTTTTAAAATTTATTTTTAACATATAATAAGGTTCCATCTTTATTATTTAAGTCGTTTATATTAAAACCGTGAGCTGAAAGCCCCTGTAGCTAGTGCTAATGTAAATAAATAATGCATTGAATTTTTAATATTTAAAAGAAAAAGAAATATTAATTTTATAAAATGATAATAATACCTAAAAGAAAAGGTTAATTAAATAAAAAGAATAATAACATCTGAAAGAAGAGATAAATATTATTTGATCATTTAAAATATAAAAGAAATATTTGTTTTCACTTATTATATTAGATTGTGCAGGCCTCCTTAAACGCAAAAAATACATAATATATGTATTTATTTTTGCGTACTTTTTTTCACATACTTACTTAACAAGAGATATTTGCTGCTTCTGATGATATTGCTGCAGCTGCTATTTCCAATGCTATAACAATAAATGAAGTAATTATTTGCAAATTGTTTAAAAATTACATAAAATTCACTTACTTACCTTCTTGTTATACGAGTCGCCTTTACGATGGTATGATCACGAATAACATGCCTCCTTAATCGTTTTTTATTACCCTTTTTGGAATTTTCTTTTGGCACTATTGACAATTTTGTTTTCTCCTTCGCACTAATTCAAATTTATCAAGAAACGAATGAATCTTTTTTCCATCGCATTTAGGTAAACAAAAAATAACCGGAAAATGTGCGTTGGTGTTAGTGCATAGAGAAAAATGTGTAGTTGTATTGAAATATTTGACAAAATGGGTAGCCGTGCTTGGCAGGGTAGTGCGCAACACATACAAACATATGCACATGCACATATATTTAGTTATTTAAGATAGTATATAAATAATGAAAATATCGAATAAAAATCAGAATGAAATAATCCACTGCTCAGTGAAGGTCTTTTTATTTCCCCCACCATTGGTAAGCTTTGATAAAATCTGTATTGAGTTTCAAACATTTTTTGGTTCTTCGAGCCGGATAAAGAGATCGGCCAAATTAAAAGTCCAGGCAAATTAAAACAAAATAATAGTAAGACAGGTGTATATTCCCGCATATTAACAACACAAAAATAATAATTGAAAGACGGGTTTATATTCCAGCATATTAGCAACATAAAACAAATCAAGCATTTTTGGTTCGGATTTAGTGTTTGAGCCGGATTTAGTGTTTGGGCAAAATTAAAAGGATCCTGTATTTTCAAAACAGGCAATAAACAAAAAGCCCTGTTCAAAATACAGGCAAACTAAAACAAAAATAGTTGTAAGACGGGTGTATATTCCCCCATATTAAACCGATCACATAAGCCGTTTTAGCAGAGACTAAACGCAGTGATTTAACTGCTATTCAAGAAATATTCAGCGGCTGTGAGTCGAGGCACAGCAAGGTCAACGAGGCGACCAAATCAATATACCACCAACGATTTCTTTGGAGAATACCCAGCAGTTACACAAATACGAAGAGTGTTGCGGAAAAAATCATGGGCACAAACAGGAACAAAAACTTGATGCCAGACAGATTTATCCGAAACGGTGTTGCGCACGTCCAACACTTTTCCAACAAAGCCATCAGTAAAACAAAAATTGAAGCAGTTCAAATCCGGTACAAGAGTCCACATCGAAAAACTTCCATATTCATGAGAAAAATTTAAAACCTCGGAAGAAAAATGGATGATCTAACTATGGAATGAATGATCGACAGCGTTCATTTAAAGTGTTTAAACTTTTATTCGTAGATATTCAAAATCTAAAAGGCAAATTAGATTTCAATGAAGAAATTGAAATCTTATTCGAAGAAATTAATGACGAATACTACGAAGAGCTTAAAAATTAAAAAAAAAAGTTTACCAAAAGAAGAGCCTAAGATTTCGTAACGCCCTAACTTTGAATTAAAAGAAATAATAAAAATTCCAAAATTTTTTGGCGATCTTAAAGAATGGGCCAATTTTTACAACGTGTTCCAAGTTATGGTAGATGATAACGAGCAGATGCCGAGCACTGAAAAAATGTTGAGTCTTCGTCAATTCTTAAAAGGCGAAGCTGCACGAGTAAAACAAATTTCATCAAAGAATTATAAAGTTGTATTGAGTCAACTTAAGCAAAAGTATGACAATCATTCTATATTACCTACAAACTTGAAAAAAAAAAAACATAAAAACCAAACTGACATTCGAAGAATTAATTGGGCGAAAATATAAGCAAAATAAAAGAAATAGAATAGATATTCCAAAAATCAACCAATAATTTGGAAAATATTCGCTATTGATGAGGATCACTGCAATAATTATTGCCGTAATGTAATAAATAATTTTTAAAGTCGTAAACTTTTAGATTTTAATATACTTGCTGAAACTCAGGAGAGTCTCCAATCAAGAGGGTTAGGGGTTACGTCACCGCAACATTCCAAACCCCAAAAAACAATGATGACAGACTACATGTTTACACTATACAATTGACCCAAAATTTTTGATTTTATCAGAATAGTTACAAATGCATTTTTGTGGTAAAAGATAGTTGAATGTGGAAGAGAAGAAGCATTACATCTGTTCGTCGTTAAAATTGTTTAAGGAAATATTTAAAAGCGTAGCTAATTAGGGGATGATTATTTATAAAAGTAAAATTGTAATTTTTAAGATGCTTAATAAATATGTTTTAACATACTTACTAATAAAAGAACTTGATTTTCTATCAGTCAGAAATTTGATTTCTATATTTACTCATAAATCCATATAAGCTTAGACAAATGTACATATAAGTGTGCTGCCATATTTGTGAAAAACTTACTGAATAACTATGGAATTCTCGATTCAATCGAAATCTACAATTATAGTGCAAAACGTTCGTTGACTAAAAAATTTTACTTAAAATATATTGCAGTCAAGCGATCTGAAGCGAATATATTCCACATACATATATGGCACATTTACTTAGCGAAACAGAAAAATAGTAATTTGTAATTTTGATGTTTAAAGTGAAAACTATCCGCTGAAACTTCTAATAACCTCTTAAATTTAGTTTTAAAGTTTTGAGTAGTTCATTTCAATAATATTTGTATAAAAATAATAAGTACCCTATTTCACGTATGCAAAATAATCAAAACAAAGAGTCTTGAATTCAGTCCCTTCAAAAATTGTGGACTTTTTTTAAACTTATAGTGATAACATTAATGTTTTACTAAAAACTATTTAGTAACATTTTTTGTAGTAATACTTCATTTTAAATTAATAAATGCGGACAGTCACCGATTGATACTCATCGCGTACGGTGGTCGAACAGCGTATTATAGTGATAACAGCGTGATACAGTGATAGTGATTTCCTTTTTTTCTATCTTTTTCTTTATCGTGACATAAATTAAACAGTTTCTACAGTTGATTTTTTTGTTTCAAAAAATCATAATGTCCCTTGAGGGATCCACGCTTGGAGATAACATGTTTGCCCTGTTATCCACAAACCCAAGCGAAAAAAATCTCAAAACATAACCAAAGATTACTTTCCGGCATCAAACAAAACAGACAACAACAACAATCAAAAAAGACAATCCCAAACACCTCGTGGTCAGTGCGATTAATTCAAATAAACACCTAACCCAATATTCATCCTTCACAAAATTTCAAATTTAAAAGACGGCAGCCTGCTGCTTTTAGTTAAAAACAATAACATCGCAAACAAATTTTTGGTTACAACATATTTAATCGGCGTGTGTGATGTAAAAATAGATAACCTCAACTATTCAAAGGGCACTATTCTCGCACCGTGCCTTAATGATATACCTGAGGCAGAAATAATTGAAAGTTTGACTGACCAGGGCGTCGTCTCTGTTTATAAATTTATCAAACACATCGACGGAAAGGGTATTCCTAGTTGCGTAGTACTCCTCACATTTGATTTGTACCAATTACCCACAAAATTAGAAGTATCTTGGTACACTACTAAGGTCATGCCATATTATCCTAACCCCATGAGGTGCAGAAATTGCCAAATGCTTGGCCACACAACAAAACGCTGTAATAAACCGGCTGCATGCGGCACTCCCATCTCATTATCCCACTCCGTGCTCTCGCACTCTTTGTACAAATTGTTCGGGTAGCCACGCTGCTTCCAATAAGATATGCCCGAAATTTGCACAAATGACACAAATAATTGTCATTAAAACAGACAAAAAAATGTACAATGCGTGAAGCATTAACAACATACAAAGCACAGGTGCCCCCAGCTCTCAATGAACCTTCGATCCCTTTTTCTCATATTATAAAAAATATACCCAATTCGCAACGTAACAATATCAACACAAACACAAATAATAACAACAACACAGATATCCAAGTGACAAACGACGCACCAAAACAAAATAAACAAAATACAACAAATGCAATACAAACCATACCAGCTCCTACTCCAACAACAGGCATTAATAACTCTTTTGACAACAACAACGCAAACAACGATTACAATAACTCTGCAAACAATAACATACATGAATATAATTATAACACCGAAAACTTTATTGACTCACAAAACACAAACACCTTAATTTCTTCCCTAATTTCTCACCTTTCCACTGGCATCCCTCTTTCTTCCATTCGTTACAAGAAACGCATATTCCATTCAACAAAATATCATACTCACCCAATAAATATCACAGTTTTTTTCATAATAAACCCTCTATTGGCTCCTGCAAACAGGGAATCGCTTTTTTTTATCAAAAAATCCATAAATCATAAACTAGTCCCTGTTACATCAAATATTTCCTGTTTAGCAATTGAAATCAATGTTAAGAAAAAAATAACATTAATTAATTGCTACATCCCACCCAACCAAAAATTTAACAAAAAAGATATAATTGATTTGTGTAATACATTCTCCACTCCCATCATAATTGTGTCAATAAAAGAGGGAAAATTATTGAATACGTTATCCTTTCCCATAACCTTACTGTTCTAAATGATGGTTTACCCACGCATTTTTCAACCTATAAAACCTTTACCCATCCTGATATTATCCTTGCCTCAGCATCTATTGCCCCCAAAGTCTCCTCCTGCACACTTGAAGAACTCCACAAAAGTGATCATTTCCCACTCCTAACAACCATGACCCTTCCTCATCCAAAATTCCTGATAGAAAAGGCAGATTGGCAGAAATTTCAAGCTGCTACCATATCTGCATCAAATAACAAACCGGTTTCAATAAATATCAACGCCGAAGCCTCTAAAATTAAACAAATAATTCGTCTATCATCCCATGCGACAATACCGTAAACAAACTCAAAAAAAATTTGCGAAAAAATAAACAAGCACTTCGGCATAAATACAAACAACACATGAGTGATATAAATCTTATTAACTATAAAAAAGCAAATGCTACGTTCAGAAAAGAGCTAAAATCAGCCAAAAGACTATCCCTTGAAAAACTCACCTCCAAGATAAATCCCTCCTCCAATCCAAAACAAATATGATCAGATATAAGAATGCTCACATGCGTATCTCCTTTATATATAGCGATCAATTACCACTCCATGAACCACATGATATTTCTAAACAATTCGGAAAATCATGGTCCTCCTACTCCCATGACTCCAAATTCCCTCCCGCCTTCAATGTCCTAAAAAATCAAATCATTCAAGAAGATTATTCCAATCCATACCCTTCATCCTCTGCTTTCCTTATAGAAGCCCCGATAACTTTATCTGAATTTGAATCCACAATTTCAAGAATGACAGGAAAAACAGCTGGTGTGGACAAAATTTCCTATCCCATCCTATAAAATTTACCCTCTACCCTCAAAATCAGACTCATTAACCTATACAATAATATCCTCGACTCCGGAATCTATCCCCAAGACTGGAAAACCGCTTTAACCATCCCTATTCCAAAGCCAAATAAATCCTCCACGCTCATATCAAGTTTCAGACTAATATCCCTTCTATTATGCATGTCTAAAGTCCTGGAAAAAATTATCGCAGCGAGAATAATGTGGTACGTCAAGGCGAACAACCTCCTTAGTCCCCATCAATTTCCAAAAAGGTATCGGTGTCACTGAACCACTCTTATATTTCGAGCATTTTGCTTCCACAGCATTAGCCAACAGCAACCATGTGTCAGTTCTCAACTTAGACTTCAAGAAGGCGTTCGATAGAATCGGAGCGCATATCGTACTATGACAATTAAAGCGATGGAAAATTGGAAACAAAATTTACAAATTTGTAAAATCCTTTTTAACCAATCGGAAATTGGCAGCCTGTATTAATAATTATAAGTCCCAAACATACAGTCTTCATAATGGCATTCCACAAGGATCCCCACTTTCAGTAACATTGTTCGTAATTGCATTCAATGAAATAAACTCAATCATTTCCTCCAACTCGAAAGTAGAACATTTCACTTATGCCTATGATGTTTTAATTTTTACTAATTTAAATGATCTCAATGACGTTAATTACACCTTCTTAAACATCCTACAAAATATAAATCAATGGGCAGAAACATCAGGTGCCAATATATCAGCAAGTAAATGTTCTACTTTCCACATCTGCAGAAAACGCAAATGTTTTTCTCTCCATTATCGCACTCCAGTACTAATATCCCGCACACTAATGTACTAAAAATTTTAGGCTTAACTTTTGATCATAAGCTAACGTATACAGAACATTGTAAAGCTATTAGAGCAAGTTTGCTACTAAGACTTAACATAATTAAATTTTTATTATCCAAATATTGTCAAATTCACACACATAAGCTTGTAAATATCACAAAAGCATTAATGTTTGGACTTTATATCTACGGACACCGTGCAAAAGACAATATGAAGCTGTTAAATGCACCGTACCATAACGCTGCGCGTAGAAGCATCCGCGCATTCCCAACATCGCCAACAAAAGTTACTCTGACAGAAGCGGGATTACCAGAAATCACGTCCAGAGTAAAACGTAATACAATGATGCTGATTCCTAAACTTCTCCACTGTAAAAACCAAGTTTTATTCGAACAAGTCACAGCATCTCTAAAACAATCAAAAAATATGAAATGTAAATTTTCCACCATAGAACGATGCATAAATCTATCAAATCAAATTAACATTATTGCAAGAGCCTAAAGAACACCAATTCCTGTTTGTTCACCATGTGTGAATCTCGAACCAGTTTTCATCACCAAATTACTGCAGTATCCTAAAGGACTCACCTCACCGGATGAATACCAGCAACATTTTAACAAAATTACAGCACTACTCAAAAACGACTGGGAATTTATTTATACAGATGGGTCCAAATCTGAGTGCAACGTTTGCAGTCACAAACCAACTTGGTGTCACTATTGCCGTCGGTGCACTACTATCGTATAGCTCGGTATTTACAACCAAAGCAACTGCTTTACTTGAAGCGGTACTTTTTGCTTCAGAAAATGGAAACAAATCTGTCATATCCAGCGATAGTAAATCTACTTTGGACGCCCTTATGAATTATGCAAATGATACGCCCTTAGTTACAAATATCCGTAACGCTATATTTTCAAATAGAAAGAATATAAAAATCATGTGGGTGCCAGGCCATGCATGAATCCGCGGAAATGAATTAGCCGACAGCAGAGCGAAAGAGGCCAGTTTGCAGCCATTACATCTAAGCAACTACTTTGTGGATAAAGATTTACGCAAGCTTGTACATAGCTTTTTACACGAAAGCTACTTAACTGAATGGAACAGCTATCAACACCACTATAAATCGCACAACCCTACAGGAATTAGACCATCGCTCTCGTCAAATATGTCTTGTCAAAGCATAAGAAGATTCACACGTCTACGGATTGGTCACACGTTAGCTACTCATGCACACTTATTAAAAGGATCAGTGAAGCCTAACTGTCCTTTTTCAATATTTGCAGAAACAAAACCATCTGACATGCTACGAAATACAGACAACATGTCTACACAGAAAATTTCTGATTTCATACTTCTTCTTCTTCTTAATTGGCGTAGACACCGCTTACGCGATTATAGCCGAGTTAACAACAGCGCGCCAGTCGTTTCTTCTTTTCRCTACGTGGCGCCAATTGGATATTCCAAGCGTAGCCAGGTCCTTCTCCACTTGGTCCTTCCAACGGAGTGGAGGTCTTCCTCTTCCTCTGCTTCCCC
>NW_017537520.1:42721-53356 GCF_001853355.1 Bactrocera latifrons | reverse complement strand
AATCTCCTAACATCCTCCTATAACCACTCCACCACCTACTATAAATAAATACTCCTAACTTATATATAGTATAAATATATCTTATGTAATATATAATAATATTAGACCTTAGTTATTCTTTTACAAGCCGAAGGCCTTGGCAGCCAGTGCTTTATTTGTTAAGTGGAATAATTATTTATAATTATTACTATTGTAAATAAATAAATAAATAGAAATAAATGCGGATTATTTTCGAAATTGCCTGTCATGTTCCAGAAAAATATTTGACAAAATTCGGTGCAAATGAAGTCGAAGTTCATCCAAGTGAGGAAAGTTCTCTGATTGCCATTCATTTGGGAGTGGCCAAAAACGATTCTTTTACATATGGCTCACGCAGCTGACGACAGCCTCGAATGAAAGATCCATCATAAACACAACCAAACATGTCAGCCTGGAAATCCAACTCAGAATAACTCTTGCCAACAGGTGCTACTTCGGACTGAGTAGGCAATTGAGAAGTAAAATCGTCTCTCGACGAACAAAAACCAAACTTTATAAGTCACTCATAATTCCCGGCCTGGTATATGGTGCAGAAGCTTGGACGATGACAACAACTGATGAGTCAACGTTATGAGTTTTCGAGAGAAAAGTTCTGTGAAAGATTTATGGTCCTTTGCGCGTTGCCCACGACGAATATCGCATTCGATGTAACGATGAGCTGTATGAAATATATGACGACATTGACCTAGATCAGCGAATTAAAAGACAGTGGCTACGCTTGCTAGGACATGTTGTCCGAATGGACAAAAACACTCCAGCTCTGAAAGTAGCAGACGCAGTACCCGCCAGGGGAAGCAGAAGAAGAGGAAGGAGCTCATTTCGTAGGAAGAAACAGGTGAAGAAGGACCTGGATTCGCTTGGAATGTCCAAATGGCGCACGTAGCGAAAAGAAGAAACGACTGGCTCGGTGTTGATAACTCGGCTATAATCGCGTTAGCGGTGTCTACGCCAATAAAGAAGGAGAAGAAGAATGGAGATATATACATGGAATTATGTATATAAAAGTGATCAGGATAACAAGCGGAGTTGAAATCCACGTGACTGTCTGTCCGTCTGATCTGCGCATGCTGTAACTTGAGTAAAAATTGAGATATTGCAATGAAACTTAGTACACGTATTCCTTGCTAAAAAAAGTCAGGTGTATATAAGTATCCCAAACCATTCAATCTATATCATCCAAATTTTCAGAAGAGAAATAACTTCGACAGCTCTTCCGACAATTTGAAAAGAGGTGAAATTGGATGATAATCAGCCCCCATATAACGGTTTTGTTAAAACTACGGAAAGTATGATAAATCAATAGCAAAGTAAGCCAAAGTCAAGCGATTTTACACATGGGATGATACAATGGGCTTGGTACCGTCCACTTTTATGTAAAATACTTTACCTATTTCAACTTTTGTATATACAAATATTTTAATTTTCCCATCTTACAGACCGAAAATGGATAATAACCACGCCTGATTAACATATAACACAATTTTAAATTCAATCTGGTTTATTCACTTTCTAATATTCCAATCAAGAATCAATCAATATATCCGGGTAAAATTTTTTACGAATATTGCCTTCGAGGTGTGCCACTTTATGACTAAAAATTGTCCAAATTGAACAATAACTATTCAAGCCCCCATATACTATACATAATACAAAAATTTCGGCTGACTTTATACATTATATATCGGTAAATATGTGAACTATCTTAATTACATTTAATAGTCGTAATTTTCTCCTAACGAAGTATCCCTTTATCCAAATTGGATTAATCGAGTTGAAATTTACTCTAGTCTCTATATAACTAATATCAGGGTTTTCAAACATCCGGTTGACTTTACTTCCAATATACTCGTATTATTGGTTATGAGGTACCTAAATGAAGCTTATTTAAAGTACACTTAGAGAGCATCTATTTCTGTTAATAGTATGCAGCAATGCCAAAAATAGATAAAATCGAATCAATACTACACCTAATTCTCATATACCGGTTAAAAGATTGTTAAACATCGATGGTCAAGGATACATTAGATGTATACATATATCATTTGAGGATGATTTTAATCAAATTTTCACTTAAGGGAAGATAATCAAATTTTTTTTAATAATACAAAGTTTTTTTTCGATTGATTTATATGAATATGAAAACATAAAATATCTTTCCGTATATTTGTGTTAAAATATTTCAGCACTAACAGACCAAAAATATAGCAAGAAGAAACGAAATTAGTCTGCAAATTCATACTAATATTCCAAATGTGAATGTAAATCATTTCGGGTGGAATTCAATGCGAGCTAAAATCTAGTATTGTATATAATTATCTTTTTGAGTTCTATGTATTACTAGGCACTGTTAGTCGAAGAAAATTATTATCGTCTGCGGAACATGTTAAGCTATACTCCCTTATTGTTGTTATATCAAATAATACTATACAAACAGCCGCTAGTGCAGTGAAATTTATAAGTACACATTTGGACACTTGGACATTAACAGGTATGTACGTGCTTACACTTAAGTATTCAACAATTTGCGTGTCACCTTTAGCTTTTAAAGTATCGAAATTATTTACTTTGAAAACTCTAGCACCAGAACATCTGTGCACAATTTGACGTAGTTTCTCCAAAATATGAACCTGCATATATACATAAGTAAATGTATACAATTTGCACATGTTGTATCAGCCTATCTCAATTTTATTTCAACGCTTTTATTTAGATACATATAAAATAAGTTTGGTTCAGCAAACGATTGTTTGTTAAAGAAACTAATTGAATAAGCCCGAGTTAGGTAGTATTTGTAGATAGGAGTGATTTTATATACATACGTCTACAAGATAAAAATATGAAATAAAAATGTTACCACCTACACTTTCATTTGCTTCGATCGCTTACCTACTTTCATACAATTTTACTTGACACATGAATATGTATTATTATATTAAAGATATCATTGTACAGTTTAATATGATGGTGGAAAATTTTCACATCCACATTTTAATATCCAATTCTCTTAAATTGAAAAAAAAACTCATTATAAATCATAGACGTGCGGGTGACATGCTTTATTGCAATGTATAATAGCGTAGTCAGTTCGCGTATTGAATAGAAAACTTTTACAAAAGAAAACTATATGGGCCTAGTTTTGAGAATCTTTCGAGAACTTCTTCTTCAGTGACTTCAATGTCATGACGCATGTGGTGGTAACTTGTTGTCTTTTGAATTTTGCTTCTGTCCTCAATGTCACTCCCAGTGATAAATTCAACTTTTAGCTTCAAACGTCGCACGGTGAGGGACTAAACTGCCTCTTATAGTGTGCCAGGGTATTCAATTTAACTTCAGACAAGAGAGAAGAACTACAAACTCTTTCTCTCAGCATTCTCACTAAGAATGTTATGCTAAGCATTTCTCTAGGTCTAGTAATTTTAAACGACTAGTGTATGGAAGAAGACCTAAAGTAAAAATTATTTTTGAACAGACTCTTCTTTGTCCGAACAGACTTGATAACTGAGGTTCCATACCAGAGAACAATATTCCAGTACAGGTCTAATCAAAGTTTTAAAAAAAGTTTTAGTAACGCACGGATCTCTGAATTCTTTAGACCAACGTTTGACAAAACTAACAACATTTTTTTTTCTAAACCCTGATATTAATAATGAAGATTAAAATTATGTTTAGCTCTATATTAACTCCTAAATCCACAGAGTTAGTTGCTCTAGTTTATACGTTTTTATTACATAGGGAGAAGGTGCATAGATCTGCGGGGAAAAGCGCATCGTGTTAATTTTTTTGAGATTCAATGGCAATGCATTCCTACCATACCAAGCTACCAGAATGTTAAAATCTGTTTACAATAGACACTTCTCATCAGACGAAGTATTTCATTTAAATTGGAAACAGTATAAGTAAGTATTACTCGTTGTGTCCTAATGTAAAGATGAGAAGATACCTCCATGATGGAAACAAGAAATTATCAATGAATATATCAAAATAATCAATTTTTATGCAAAGAGATCATAAATGACTGTTTCCATATTTAAGGAAATATACCATGTTTAGGAGAGGAACTAAATATTCTCGTCAAAGGAAAGTAGATATATTTCACATTATTTTTGAGGGAGCATGAGGACATGAAAATGGTTTTTAACTTATGGTATTTAAAGGAAGTAATACGTCTTCTCCAGAAATAATTGGAGTGTTAATTGAACTGTTCTGACAGAACACGTGCCAATAGGAAGCACTTTCAGGAGAATTAGAACTTTTCAAATAAAATTATATTATTTTATTAGTGACATAGTTTTTCAATAAGGTATTACAAAAGTAGCTTTATAGAGACGACAAATGACGCCATATTTTTTTCCGGCTCTTTTGACATTCTCTTTAGTAAGGTTTGCCATTTCATAATACTAGAAAGGAATGTAATCAAACAACGAGTGGAAATTAATAAAATTTGCTACCGAAATTTGGAGTCAGTGGTCTCAACTTTAAGAGCGGGTTTTTCAATAAGAGCGCTACAAAAGTTTTTTTTAATAAAACAAACACGGTTTGGAATATCGATGAAATTCATTATTCCTGTGAAAGTACATTCGTTCGTACTCCAAGTCATTATTTCATCGCGAAAAAATTGGGCCGTACTTCTTCCGTGATGATTGCTGCCGAATATTTTGGGATTACGTCAAGTCTGTGGTCTATACCAATAACCCAGCCACGATTCATGAACTTCGTACGAATATCGATATTGAAATTGCAGTAGTATCGGCCGGTTTATGCTTGAAAACTGTCGAATATTGGGTTCAGCGTCTGGACTTCTGCAAGAGTGCTCGTGGTGGCAAAAGAGAAAACAAGTTACGTACATATTGGCTTTTTAGACGCTCTTATTGAAAAACACTACAGAAGTATGAGTTAAGTCTTCTGTTGGAGATATTATTTATTTCTAAGTACTGAAAGAGAGAGGATCTCTTGATATATATTTGTATGTATTTATCCATATATACATGTATACATAAATGTTATATATAGGAATATAGTTGTATACTTTTAAGTTAACCATTTTACGCATTTAAGTAATTCCGTTAGCATGTATTTGGATAAAAGTACGTATACTATGTACATACTTATGTCTTAAATACCACACTTACAGCATAAAAATGTGTTTTTGTGAATATTACATCCAAATATGAAGTCGTAAAATTTATAGTTAAAGCATTTAAGACCTTATTAGTAAAATAATTGACAATAATAAATATTCATAAAACTACTTACAATATAAGTATTCCCTCGCTTATATGGAAGATTTATATGTGTATATATAATTTTGCGGATGTGAAGACGTAAAATTTATAGTTAAAACATTTAAGACCTTATTAGTAAAATAATTGTGATACTAATAAATATTGAATATAATTCTTCGGTTTTATGCGGGACATCAATGACAAAAAGGTTTGAGGAAATAAGTAATAGCCCATAAATTAATTCTGATCAGGCGTTTCTATGCATGTACAGTATTTCACGAACATATCGGCGAAGTTACAACAGTGAAGCCCATAAGTTAACGAAAATGTTTGCAAAATGTCGTTTGGAATAAATTAGTCGTATGCTATTGTAACATGTTGCACAGTATAATGTTGTCATTTATTTGCAGATTTTATGGTAATGTATGAAAATATGAAATAAGATACTAGACATACTAGGAGGGTGAGTGCTATGTTGAATACTACGAAATGTGCGAGTATGTAAGGAGAAAACTCCCGGCATTGAATTCCACTAAAGATAGTTTCGCTGATTTACATGTTGATCCGTATAAAAATGAGATAATTGCTCATGACTTTTAGGTAAAATCGTATTCCTTAGCAACTATTACTAATTACGTACAACCGTTGAAATGACACCAATTTAGTTTTCATCAAATTCTTTCTTTTAAAAATCAACATTAAACAAACTAACCATTATTTAAGATGTCTTACTAGAACTTATTATAATCTTAAGGTGTGGCATCCGTACAAAAACGCTTGTTTTAAACATCTAAAACCTATACAAGTGATAACGATATTGGCACTTGATACATGTCTTTCTGCCCTATGAGAATTTTGGTATTCCCAATTTGGCGAAATCGTGCCACTGTCGTGCAAAAAACTCTAAAGTCCTATAACTTTGAGAGAAATAAGGAAAGAAAATTACGGGAGGAAAGGTCTTCTTCTTCTTGATTGGCGTAGTCACAGCTTACGCGATTATAGCCGAGTTAACAACCGCGCGCCAGTCGTTTCTTCTTTTCGTAACGTGGCGCCAATTAGATATTCCAAGTGAAGCCAGGTCCTTCTCCACTTGGTCCTTCCAACGGAGTGGAGGCCTTCCTCTTCCTCTGCTTCCCCCGGCGGGTATAGCGTCGAATACTTTCAGAGCTGGATTGTTTTCGTCCATCCGGACAACATGACTTAGCCAGCGTAGCCGCTGTCTTTTAATTCGCTGAACTATGTCAATGTCGTCGTATATCTCATACAGCTCATCGTTCCATCGAATGCGATAGTCACCGTGGCCAACGCGCAAGGGACCATAAATCTTTCGCAGAGCTTTTCTTTCGAAAACTCGCAACATCGACTCATCCATTGTTGACATCGTCCAAGCCTCTGTACCACATAGCAGGACGGGAATTATGAGTGACTTGTAGAGTTTGGTTTTTGTTTGTCAAGAGAGGACTTTTCTTCTCAATTGCCTACTCAGTCCGAAGTAGCACCTGCGGTAGATTTCTAAGCTGACATTGTTGGTGGTGTTTATGCTGGTTCCAAGATAGACGAAATTATCTACGACTGTCAACAGTGACGTGAAAGACAAGTCGGGAGTGCGACGATTGTTTTTTTTGATGACAGGAAATATTTCGTCTTGCCCTCGTTCACTGCCAGACCCATTTGTGTTGCTTCCTTGTCCAGTCTGGAGAAAGCAGAACTAACGGCGCGATGATATCAATATCATCGGCATACGCCAGCAGCTGTACACTCTTATAGAAGATGGTACCTTCTCTATTTAGTCCTGCGATTCGAACTATCCAGAAGCAGGTTGAAAAAGTCGCACGAATAGGCTCGGTGATATCCTTCCCGATCCTGACGGAGCTTTTAATACTGCTCAACGTCAGCTTACTCAGCCGTATAAGTTTTGCAGGGATACCAAATTCAGACATCGCGCATAAAGGCAGCTCCTTTTCGTGCTGTCGAAAGCAGCTTTGAAATCGACGAAGAGGTGGTGAGTGTCGATTCTCCTTTCTCGGGTCTTTTCCAAGATTTGGCGCATGGTGAATATCTGGTCGGCTGTTGATTTTCCAGGTCTGAAGCCACACTGATAAGGTCTAATCAGTTTGTTGACGGTGGGCTTTAATGTTTCACACAATACGCTCGATAGAACCCTATATGCAATGTTGAGAAGGCTTATCCCACGGTCGTTGGCGCAGATTGGGGGATCTCCATTTTTGAGGATTGGGTATAGCACACTTAAGTTCCAATCGAAATCGAAAGAAGCTGATGCATGCTCCTTATCAGTTCTTCGCCGCCGTGTTTGAATAGCTCGGCCGGCAGTCCATCGGCCCCCACCGATTTGTTATTCTTCAGGCGGGTAATTGCTATTCGAACTTCTTCCTGGTCGGGCAATGGAATGTCTACTCCATCGCCATAGATTGGGGAATCGGGTTCGCCTTCTCCTGGCGTTCACTGCCATTCAGCAGGCTAGAGAAGTGTTACCTCCATAATTTAAGTATACTCTGGGCATTGGTAACTAGATCACATTTGGGGGTTCTACAAGAGTATGCTCCGGTCTTGAAACCTTCTGTAAGYCGCGCATTTTTTCGTAGAATTTTCAAGCATTACGCCTGTCGGACAGCTTATCAAGCTCTTCGTACTCACGCATTTCGGCCTCTTTCTTTTTCTGTCTGCAAATGCGTCTCCCTTCCCTCTTCAACTCTTGGTATCTTCCCATCATGGGCGTGTTGTGGTCGATTGAAACGTTGCGAGGTAGGCAGTCTTTTTACTCTCCGCTACGACATGGTACTCCCCAACTTACCAGCTGTTCCTTTGCCTTTTGCGAAAGCCAATAGTTTCGTTTGCAGCTGTACGTAAGAAGTTTGAAATGCCGTCCCACAGTTCCCTTATACCGAGTTGTTGACGAGTGCTCTCAGAGAGCAGGAGTGCAAGCCGAGTAGAAACTCGTTCGGCTGTCTGTTGTGATTGCAGCTTCTCGACGTCGAACCTTCCTTATGTTTGAGGTGGGTGCGAATCTTAGCTGCAACAAGATAGTGGTCCGAGTCGATGTTACGACCTCGGAGCGAACGCATATCTTAAACGCCGGAGACGTATCTTCCGTCTCTCACAACATGATCGATCTGGTTGGTGGTACTTCGATCCAGAAACGGCCAGGTAGCTTGATGTATCTTCTTATGCTGAAATCTAGTACTACAGATATCCATATTTCGGGCCCCGTTAAAGTCGATCACCCTCAACTCATTTGGGGATGTTTCCTCGTGGAGGCTGAATTTACCGACCGTAGTGCCAAATATACCTTCTTTGCCCATACTGGCGTTAAAGTCGTCAAGCACGAGTTTGACATCGTTGCGGGGGCAGCTCTCATAAGTGCGCTCCAAGCACTCATAAGAGGCATCTTTGGGCACATCGTCCTTCTCTTCCGTCGCGGCATTGGCGCAGGTCAGCGATATGTTGAAGAACCTCGCTTTGATGCGGATTGTGGTTAGACTTTCATTCAACGGAGTGAATGATAGTACTCGGCAACAGAGTCTCTCTCCCACCACGAATCCCACACCAAACCTGCGCTCCTTTATGTGGCCACTGTAGTAAATGACACAAGGACCTACTTGTCTCTGTCCTTGTCCCGTCCATCACATTTCTTGGACGGCCTGATGTCAGCCTTTATTTTTACGAGGACATCAACCAGCTGGGCAGCGGCACCTTCCCAATTAAGGGACCAGACATTCCAGGTGCATGCTCTTAATTCGTTTGCCATGGTCGTCATCAAAAGGGGGGCCTCTTATCCGAGGCTTGTTGTTCCTTTTCATTGGTGTGATTTTTTACGTGGAGGGTCCCAAACCCAGCGCACAACCCTATGTAGGGGATGTTTCGCATTCTCACTTTAGCTCACCTTCAAACCTTGAGGGAAATTTCTTTATTGGATTTTTAATTCATATTGGTTTACATCACATTTAAACGGGTTTACAAATATATCGATTAAAGGTTTTTTTGTCGGAAGTCCTCAAATCTGTCCTTAAAGTTAAAAAACAGAGTCTCTTATGACTGAGTGTGCGCACGTTTTACACTTACAACAACAGTACTTTTCATGAGGGAGTAGGCTTGGGGAAAACTTGAAAAATCTCCGTCTTTGATCTCAGAAAGCAATAAAAATAAAATAGTTTGAAAATGAGTGACTTCTTTGAATAAAAGGGGCAAAATTTTTCTTTTCCTTGTAATTTCAAATTAAGTTCATTCAAACGGTTACACAAATCAGAAAGAAAAGCCAAATTAAAAAAAAATTGGTTATCTTCTAATGCCTGTATTAATTCATTTGCCCCAGCTCTCCACTCTTAAAAACTTACTCCAATTTTAAAAACTTTACCACTTCATTCCTTAAGGCAAATAATCTCTTCAGGCAATCACCCCGGCTTAACCACCGTACATCGGTGAACATCTTTAGGTCACTGTATTCACTATTTGAAGTTTTTAAGAACTCCTTAAATTCCCGGTGCGTAAGTGAATGATGACCTCCTCTTATTTTGTTAATTATTTTCTCTTTTCATATATGGAAGCGCGCTCAGGAATTTGGAGGCAAGAGACAGCTGGTGTATTATGCAATGAAAAGAATAAACCTTAATATTATGCTTTTCCAACTGCCCAACGAATCCTTCCAGTTTACCAATCATTATGTTGGCCCCATCCGTACAAACCCCAGCAATTTTCCTTAAGTCCACTTCAGAAAGTAATTTTTGGTGAATGGTTTCGAAAATTAACTTACCTGTTACATTTCCGTGGAAGCTTTCTAACGAGAGCATTGATTCAAAAACTTCAAAGTTTGAATCTACGCATCGAACAGAAATGACCATTTCACATATGTCATTTATATCAGTGCTTTCATCCAAGCATATGGAGAAAAATTGGCAGTCATCAATTCTTTTTTTAATAGCTTTTTCAACAAACGTCCCTTTTCCATCCACATTTCGTGTTATAGTTCTACGTTATAGAGGAACTTTTTTAAAAAAATCTGCTAATGGGCTGCTGAGTATTTGTAAAACTTTTACAACCACTTCTTTCACAAGAGTACCGTCTGAAAAAGGTCTTCCATGCATAGCAATGCTTGAACTAATTATGGTCGAGATATCTTTTTTTATTGTGGTTTCCGTACCTGTATAATTTTTTTGACCATCGTTTTCAACTTGGAAAACCCAATCCTTATACTTCTGCAAAAGGGTATTTTTTTTTTCAAAAAACATATTATCTCTCTCAATACCCTCATATTTCTCAAAGTATTTATGGAAGGTATTATAGTGCCTCCTAAAATTATATGACCGGGTCCCATTTACACACATATTACACAATAGACATTGCATATTACCAAAGGCAT
>NW_017537520.1:30550-41558 GCF_001853355.1 Bactrocera latifrons | reverse complement strand
TTATAGTAGTAGAATATTTGGGGACAACCCGTGCCAAGTGACTAATTAGTAGCAGAATATTTGGGGGCAACCCGAACCAAGTGCCTAATTTGTAGTAGAATATTTAGGGGCAACCCGTACCAAGTGCCTAATTTGTAGTAGATTTTTTCGAGTGTGTTAGTGAAAAATGAAGGATTGGTTACTTGTAGGTTTATACAATGTTTGTTAATCAACTGTCTGCAAATGTTCTTTGTCCCATGGTAGCCACTTTACGCTCACGGTTACCAATACATCCATACATTTCATTTGCACATCTCTGTATTATAGTTTTGTTCACCTAACGGTTGTACGCATAACCCAAAACTAGGGATGGCAACGATTAATCATTTGATTGAATTAATTGATTAGTTTTATTTAATTTACGATTTAATTGCATCGAAACACCTTTTCTACTGGTCTAAAAGCAGCAGGTCGAGTAATACCAGACAACATAGTGAAGAAATGAAAACCGTTTACCCAAAACTACGTAGTTTCAAAAAAGTATTGTCATCTACTTGATACCTCAGTACCAGCTGAGCAGGTTTTCTCAAAAGCGGGTGCAACTGCGATCGAAAAACGCAATCGTTTGACAACAAAACGTTTATCGAAATTGCTTTTTCTTCAAACTTCGTTCAACAGAGAATAAATTTTCTTGACTTCAACGAATATATTTTCATTTATGCTAAGACAAATGAATTTTTAATACGATATTTTAATTTTATTTCCGTTTTTGTTTTTGTGTATATACCAACATAATTTGAATTTCTGAAATAAGAATATAGTCTCCTATATTTTATTGGTTTTATTTATACGCAAAGTTGCCAAATATGGTCTTTCAAGCAAGAGGCAAGTCTTTTACTTTAAGATAGCTGTACCTATTTTGAAAAATTTAATGTCATTGTGCTACTTAACTTGAAACATAGGGCATTTTCTCTTTTATGATATGTCTGGGACTCTGTGATAGAGCATTCTAATACAAGATTCGGCGCTTGGTGGTGGTCTTTATGCAATTCAGTATTATTTGAAAACATTGTAACTAATCGATTAATCGATTTTTTTACATTAATTGCAATTATTTTTTAATATTTTGCAATTAATCATTCGATTATTTAATCGATTAAAAACAAAATTTTGCCATCCCTACCCAAAACTAATCGAGATAGATATAGGGATATACATATATATATATAAATGATCACGGTGGCGAGAAAAGATGAAATCCGGTTGACTGTTTCAGATTTCTTATAACATGTTCATGTTGGTTTAGACAATACAAAGGAAAAAAAATGTAAACAAGCAGATTTTTTTTTAATCAATGAATCTAATTTCAACTGAAAATAGACTTCCCAAATTAAAAAAATGTTTAAAAGAATACTGCTTTTATTACAAAATACTATATGACAATATTTTCTTTTGTTAAATATAAAGCGATGTGAATTCTTGAATGGCAAAAACAGCTGTTTTTATTTTTTCTTTCCAACGTCTTTAATACAAATAAAAATTCGAGTTCGTAGATGAGCGTAAACTACTGCCGGGGGGTGGCCGCGCCACATAATATGTTTAATGTGCATATCTCGTAAACCACTAAAGCTACAAATGCGGCTATCACGAATATTCCAAGACCTCCTACTGATACTGCTAAAATGGATGAAATCAGATGAAAACCCTTTCACTTCCCATATAACGATACTGTTCAAAATTACTAAAAGCGCGATAAATCAATAAATACGCCAGAGAGTGAAAGAGTTTTATAGAGGCCGGTGTAAAAATTGGACGATGGGCGTGCCACCGCCCACTTTTTTGTGAAATACCATATCTCGGGATCCTATTAACCGATTTCGATAAAATTTAGTATGCAGCATTCTTTTGACCGTGACCTAACCCCCATATAACCATTACCAGGATTTTCGAACATCCGGCTGATTTGCTATAATGACTACGTATAAATATTTTGGTTTTTTTTAACAAATCCTATGTCAAAATATATGTAGATCAGTGTATAGCTTATATATGGTGTATGTATATATAAAATTGCTTAAATTTCGATCCTCTGGTTGACGTTTTACATGGTAAGGTATTTCCCTGGTTTTGGTTCCTGCAAGTTGCAAGAGTATAAAATGTTTAGTTGCAGCTCAGCTTACCCTTTTTTTACTTGTTTCTTTTCTTCTTTTTTTTTTTTTTTTTGAAACATACATGTGATTTATTTTATATTTTATTCGGACGTCCTAATATGAATTTATTTTTATTTGCAAGAGGCAACATGATTTTCTTCATGAAAAAAATATGCAATGAAATATTCATAAATAAAGCAAAATAATACTTACATTTTTGTATACCTCAACAAAGCGGTTTTTTGGTGGCCTTCCACGTTTGCGATTGAAAAACCCATCTATGGAAGTAATTCGAATAGGACGCTTTTCCATAGGCATAGTTAAAGGTATGGTGGGATCTATATCACCCAGATCAATGTCATTGCAATGATTGTAGTTCTGCAGAGCAGTAGCGTCGAAGCTCAGCTTTGGTGGCTCAGATGCATTCTCATTTAATGAGGGATCATAGCTATTAGCAGACTGTATATCGTGTTGTTGTATAAAGATATTGTTGAATTTTTCCGAATTAGCTCTTTCGATTTCAGAAAAGATACTCCTACTATTCGCTCTTCCATTCGCATTAGACGGCGTCAAGCTAAATATTTCACTTGTCGTGGTTGACGTGTATAACAGTTTCGTTGCTAGCCTTCTGCATTGGATATAGAGATCGTGTTGATCTGGTTGTTGCCGGATGAAAAGTTTGTTATCGCTTTGGGTAGATTCTCTCACGGTCCGCGGATTTTTTTTTCTATCATTAGCATCGATTTCAGTAAATAGAGGTGGGGAAGGTATGTCCAGTTTCTTTTGGCTTCGGGCAGATTTTGGGAATTTTTGGTCATTTTTTGCTTAATTAGTATAAAATATAGAATTTTAAGTAAGATATTCGAAAGTTTATGAAAGTTGCTATAATACACATACCTACACTACATATATTTAACATAACATAATGGCTAAAATATATATGCCAAACATTAGCAAATTTCGTCCCAATACCATAGAGCCAACTTCACACCGTTCGCGCCGCTGTCGCACTGGAATGAGCTGTTTATAAATTTGCTCGTTGACAGTTTGGATTATTGTTCGCAAGTATACAGAAGCGTTTTGCCAAAAGTGAACGCAAAAAAAGTGATCAGCGATGGAATTCCAACGTAATAGTGTGATTGATTTATATTTAGCTGGCAAATCACAGCCATAAATTTTTCGTGAGCTCAAACATCATAATGTGAATAAAGTTTATGTTTATCGCACCATCACTCGTTACAACGCTAACAGTAGCATCGCAACGCGCCATGAAGGTGGTCATCAAAGACTGCAACGTCACGAGAGATGGTTCGGAAAGTGAAGTAACGACTTGAGCGAAATCCACGACGAAGTGCCAATCAAATGGCTAAAGAACTGAATATATCCGACCGCAGCATCCGACGCATATTGGAAAATGAGCTCAAGGTCAAGCCTTACAAGTTCCAAAATGCCCATGATCTCACACCGACCGTTCATACGAGAATCTAAGTCATCGGTTGGCCATCAGGAGGCAGCACCCGTCACAAATAATGCTTTGGGCCGCTGTTACCGCAGATGGCCGCTCTCCAATTGTTTTCATCGAGATTGGCGTCAAAGTAAATGCGACATATTATCGGGAAAGTGTTCAGGAGACTGCTTTGAAGCCGTGGGCAAACAAACATTTCGGTCGTAAACCATGGACGTTTCAACAAGACTCAGCACCATCTCACAAAGCGCGAGTGAAAAAAGAATGGCTGAAAAACAACGTTTCGAACTTCATTACGACCACACAATAGCTCTTGAATTCACCAGATCCGAATCCAATGGATTATTCTCTCTGGGCCATTCTGGGGAGCAAGATCCGAAGTAAAAAATACACCAGTGTATAAAAATACGCATGCTGAAGAAAGCCATTGTCCGCGATTGGGCCAAAATACCGGCAACTCACATTCGGGCAGCTGGCGATTCGTTTTTTGACCGTCTCAAGGTCATAGTTAAAGCAAAAGGTGGTCATATCGAGCAAAAGTGAATTGGTTCTGAATTTATGAATATTTTTGTACTTTAAAATATATAAAAATAATTTTACAAACCGAATTTATGGCTTTTTTAATTGGCATTTCGAGTGCCGGGTCCTGTAATTCGTTAGTCGTTATTCAGTAGTTCTTTACATATATTTTGTTTGTTTTAAAAAATTAACAGACTGTCGTTCTACCGAGTAATGAACTGTCAATATGGCCAGCTTGACAATTTTTTCGTTACTCGGTAATATCAGCTGTTTGTTTGTTGTTCGTTGCCTTATAAATTTTTTACGGAAAATTAAATTTGGTATTCGTTGTCTTATAAATTTTAAACGGGAAATAAATTTGGTGCTCGCTTCGTGATTTCACAAAAACTTTTGCAAAAGTAAGTATTTCTTCAACAAATCTTTATTTTTTTATTTCATTACATACCTTTTTTTCAGAGGAACCTCAAAAGAAAACTCACAGGAGGGCAAGGCAAGAGAATGAGGAGGAAACCCATTTGCTTTAGAATATTTGCTAAAAAATGTGGAAGTTGAGGTAGTTCTTTATGCAATAAGCTTAAACTTTACACTTTAATGCATTTTTTATAGAAACCAAACGCCCAGATGTAATATGAAAAATAATTGAAAGAATCAATATTTATGCAATTACGGAAATGGTGCACTGCAAGGCACGCTACTGGAAGCAAATTTAAAATGGTATAGTTGAGGAGTGGCGCAAATAGGCAGGTGTTGAAATAGACGTTGGCGATAAAGTTTCCATGATAAACGGTAATTGCGGCCTTTCACGTTCTTTCAGAAAAACTTTCACCGATGTGTCAAAATTATGAACGATTTTCGGTTCTATTTGGAGGAAAATCCGAAGTCAATTGTGCAGCGATTTTGCATACATTGTAGAGGTAGTGGAAATTGCAGCCGAATCATCACAATCATCAAAGGAATTTTATATGCTATTGTTATGTACAAATGTATCTAAATGTGATATCTGGAAGTGATACATTATTTTTATAAGTAAATAACGCGAAATGAAAAATGAATTTTTAATTTAATTAAACTCCATTTGGAAACACAACAATCGTTATTGTATTTTTACTTCATAGCTATTTGAGATCGTTTCTTCCACTTCTTCATATGTACTCTCGTTGAAATTCTTAATTTCACTACTATTAAGTAGTATATTGTGAAGAATACAGCATACTATTATTCATTACTTATAGAATTTTTAGCTAATTTTATTTCGAATTCAAAATTAAAGCCGTTCTTTTAATAAACCGAAACAGTGTTAAATTCTTATGCGCTATTTGCTATGCTGTTTCCTGATTTTTTTCTTTTAGGTAGTAGTTCAAATTGCTGAGAGTTGCTTCTTTAAGGCGTAATAATAATGTTACTGAAGGGGTAAGAAGAGTTTCCCGCAATCCATTCCTGTCCTGAGAAGAATCTAGACTTACTATATGTTTGTTTAGTGAACAGTTTTTAAACATTTTGGCATCGTGAGAAGAGCCACTGCAACCAATTAAAACATAGCGAATTTTGAGCTTGTAGTCACAAACCATTTGAGCTATAATTGCATATAATAAGTATATGATTTATGGAAAAGATAGCTTCTTGATCTTTTATTGGGAATTCGGCGACTTTTATTCCTTTATTAAATGGCAGTTCATTGAACGTTTGTCGTACTATTACAGAGCGCTCAGTATTATCTGAACAATACATATATACAGTGGCTCACAGCTTATTTCGTGTACCTTTTTATTATAAATAAAATGTGAAATATTTTCCATATCTTATTTATTTAAAAAAAATCTTAAATACACATAGAAAGCTAAGTTATTTTACATTACAAACACATACAAGAACATTCCAAATTATTTACTTTTAAGTATTATATACATATACAACAAAAACCAAATACCAGGTATGCCATGTCGCACATTTTCTTACAATAGCGATTTTTACGATTCCCTTGCGTCATACGGGCCCATGTCATACAAAAACGTGCGAAACAATAAAGCTGATCGGGGATGGCTCAGATCGGTATTTTTGCGGTATTTTTATTGAATTTTCAATTGTTCATAAAATTTTTTTTGATGACTCATGCCCAGCACTTGACCGATGCTGCTGCTACTATGCCGGTCTCTTTCACCCATTTAAGGGATTTTATCGCAATTTTCGACGACAGGCCTTCCGGAGCGTGGCGCATCTTCGACCACCTCTACACCAGAACGAAAACGTTGAAACATTCGTTGTGCGGTGGAAATGGAAACTGTATCGGGTCCATAAACTGCACAAATTTTATTGTCGGCTTGAGGTGCATTTTTGCCTTTATCGTGGTAGTGTAAAATATGCGGTATTTTCTTTTCATTTTGCTCCATGTTTGCGACGCTATAACTCACGAACGACTTAAAAGAAACGACAATAAATCAAATATGTGTTAGCGCGTGAAATGAGCTTTCCAAAAAGGTATATCATGACCCGATGCGACGAATAAAACTAGAACTACGCGCTCTCAGCGCCAACTAGCGATTTTAACTACAACTACAATTTTAACCCCTTTGTAACAATAAACCAGAACCCAGAGAAGTTTTTGTCAAATCTGCTTGGCACTCAATGTGTTAAGAAGAAATAACTTTGAATGTTTTTGTTTGTGTTCGTAATATAAAATAACTTAGCTATGAATGTACATTTAATATTTTTAAAAGTAAATAAGGTATGAAGAATATTTGACATTTTCCTTTAAATAAAAGAGCACACGAAATAAGCTGTGAGCCACTGTATATAAATGCAGTTGTTTTAAAAATGCCTTGAATACTCTGCGAGTAATATTGGTTAACGTTCCTCCGTCATCATTCCCAAGAGCTGACGAAATTTTTCGTATCGATGCATTTTCTCCAGAAGAACCGAATCTATATACATAGAACGACAGCTAGCTGCACATACATATGTATATATATAAATTTCTGCCTCAAATACTGATTTAGTAGTTAGAATAGTCATTTAGTTTTAAGCAACCTTCTGCGTATGGAATGCCACAGAAAAAGCTCGAATCCTTTCATCCGTCGGTGAATATTTAGATCTTACCTTTCGACCAGCCGAATGCTCCATTATTTTTTGTAAGAAATTGAAAACGGTGTGTTTAATTCTTCAAAGGCTACTTTTCTCGCTGGATTCCAATTTATCCCAAGTTTATTGACAAGGTCAAGTATGATACCATGCCGGTAGTGACGCCTGGTCTGGCTCTAATGGCCTATAATCAGGAGCCGTAATTATTGCATCATGCTTCACATGAATATGTATTGGCCAGATATCGAGAATAACCACTAAGGCCACCAAGGTATATCACTTAACCAGGCCTGGAAGTCTGATTAATTTCTGGCCTTGTTTAATGCGTCTTTCACCTCAATGAACCGGCATTCATCCTCAGTCTCGTTTTATAAGAAACTTTCAATTGTCTGAACTGACTCAAGTAGGGTGGTGTCAACCGATTTAACTTTGACGTAGATTAGATTAGGTTCTGTAATAGAGCGGGAAATATACTATCCGTACCGGTTGTTTGAATGGTTTGAAATTACTAAACACTTTGATAACAATTTCTTGGGTGAACATGAGATCATCATTCTGGCTGGGTAGTATGACATGTAGTCCAGTCCGTGGGAAAGGAGTATCTTGTAAAATATCTTGACTATCAACGATTAGTGCGGTTTGCAAGTTGTCCGTTTATAATTTTTTTAATTTTTGGCGTTTCACTTGCGCTATCTATTTGGCCCAGAGGTGCCTTGTGCTCTTCTGAGTTTGTGTTTGTATTCACGAAATGCGTTCCAGTATGCAGCCCTTTGTCACTATTGAATCGCACAACCTTGTTAAAGGGTCTGCTAGAGTTTCCTATACCTTGATTGCTCTTCGTCCGGATATTAAATATTAAGATTATGTACCTATGGTCGGAAAAAATGTGCTCTGAGGAAAATTCCCAATCCGACAATAGACCTATCGATTATTTATAAGCATGCGCGCACTGTTGAAGGTATAAAAAATCGATTGTAACGTGTATGTTGTAAGACGTATATATTTGAAAACACTCATCGCATGAGTGTATGTTTTCCAATTCAGTTGCGAAAATTTTGCATTCCATTTTCAACATTGTTTTACGCCATACTTGTAGATTTTTTCACAACTATAGTAAAATGTTAAGGCATGCCATACAGCCTAAATGTTATGTTTTGCCTAATTCAAATTAAAAGAAGTGTGGTATATCTCAGAAATATACAATTGACAGCCGGTAGGAACGTGAAAAATATCTAGGCTTATTATGCATACACATTTTAAGGAAAGTTGCCAGTTTATCTTTTTTTTCATTCACAATAGTTAAATTTTTTCAAAAATAGTAGTAGTCATTAACAATAAGTCTTATTTTGATAGACGAAAATGTAAATTAACCAGAATTATGTCTTTTTATAGGCGGGTACAAAAATATGAACATTTGTTTTAATTTTTTTGTATTCTAGACCTGTACGAATGGACGAAAACACTCCAGCTCTGAAAGTATTCGACGCAGTACAAGCCGGGGGAAGCTGAGGAAGAGGAAGACCTCCACGCCGTTGGAAGGATCAAGTGGAGAAGGACCTGGTTTCACTTGGAATATCTAATTGGCGCCACATAGCAAAAAGAAGAAACGATTGGCGCGCTGTTGTTAAATCGGCTATAATCTCGTAAAGTACTGTCATTCCCCTGGGTGGATGAACGTCTAGCCACAATCCGCATCAAAACGAATTTCTTTAACATACACAACTTGTATCGCTAATTTGCCTTCTATGAGCGCACCTATGAGAGCTGCCCCCGCCACGATGTCGAAACCGTGCTTGTCGACTTTAACGCCAGGGAGGGCAAGGACAACAGTCGATAAATTCAACCTCCACATGGAAACATCCCCAAATGGGTTGAGGGTGATCGACTTCGCCGGGCCGAAGTATGGTTATTTTGTATAGTAGGAGATTCCAGCATAAAAAAATTCACTCATCTACCTGGGTGCCTCCCGATCGAAAACCACAAAGTAGATAGATCATGTCGTGATAGACAGAAGACACATCTCCAGTGTTTTAGACGTCCGAGGTCCTGAAATCGACTCGCCCACTATATTGTTGCACCCAAGATTCACACCGCCTCTAGGCAGTAAGAGAAGCTGCAATCACAATAGACTGCCGAACGATTTTCCACTCGTCTTGAATACCTACTCTCTGATAGTACGCGTCAATAACTCGGCATTTCAAGCTCCTTACGAACAGCTGCTTTCCGGCAAAAGC
Source organism: Bactrocera latifrons (assembly GCF_001853355.1). NCBI lineage: Eukaryota > Metazoa > Arthropoda > Insecta > Diptera > Tephritidae > Bactrocera > Bactrocera latifrons. The sequence continues at coordinate 32,136 of NW_017537520.1, read as the reverse complement.
AAGGGAACAGCTGATAACACAACACTTTCGGGAAGGGATAGATACCGAGAGTTGAAGGGTTAAGCGAGACGCATTTGCAGACAGAGCTTGAGAAGGTGGCTGACAGAGTTAATCCTCGAAAATTCAAAAAAAAAAAATGCGGGGACTAACAGAAGGTTTCAAGACGGGAGCATATTCTTGTAGAACCTCCAGAGGGGATCTAGTAACCAGTGCACGGAGCATACTAAAACTGGGGAGGGAATACTTCTCCAGCATACTGAACGGCTGTGAAAGCATAACACCAGGAGATGGCGAACCCGAATCCCCAATCGATAACTAAAGAGCAGACCTTCCATTGCCAGACCATGAAGATGTTCGAAAAGCAATTATACGTCTGAAGAACAACAGATTTGAATTGAAGTGTCCTCTGCCCAGTCCACAAAAAGGAAGACCGCACAATTTGCGCCCGTGACCCGTGAAAAGAAAATCGACACCCACCATAGCTGCATGATGATATTGAGGTCATTGGCTTCTACACCCGCGCCGTTAATTGTGCTTTCTCCAGAATCCTACGCAGAATTTCTCTTGCCAACAGGTGCTATTTTGGACAATTGAGAAGTAAAGTCCTCTCACGACGAACCAAAACAAAACTGTATGAGTCAGTCGTTATTCCCGTCCTGCTATTTCGTGAAGAGGCATGGACGAAGACAGTGTGTTTTATGTGTCAACGATTTAGCTTATAACGGTCAAATAAAACACTTAACATTATACACTTAGCATGCTTATTAGTTACATACCTAAATATTTGTTGTTCCAACAATTAAAATCGCAGTTTATGTGTTGTTTGCAACGGATATGTCGCATCTCCTCGCTGGAATACTTTGGATGATCTCTATCATCCTGATCAATGTCCGCCCTCAACAGATGGTTTAGCGAATCCATATACTATGAAACTGTAGGGCTGTAATGCATACCAATAAATTTATAAGAATGTGTGTACAGTAAGTTCATATTAATATCAGTTGTCGCTGTAATATGCGTTAGTGAAAAATTTTGATCTATTTGCCTTAGGAATCATACTTGAAAATGTGTTAGCTTAAAATACGATGTATAATCTTTATAAATACTAAATTGGGTGTAGTAAAAGTAACTGAGCGAAAAGTCATTTAATTAGGTATCCATAATTAACACTAACGAAATTTAGGAAGAATAAAGTCACAATATGTGTCTCAGAACAATTAGAATACATTCATTAGACTTCAAGTGAAATGACAGAACCCCACATAACTTTGTCACCTTTAACTATGTGGCGCTAGTAAAACATATATCGGTGTAAAAATATCCATTTAAAGGAGTCTAAGTCGAAATGGTGAAATATTTCAGTTTGTTCTCATAAGTAATCTATTATCCGAAAAACAGATATAATATGTCTCAGTGTACTGTTTTTACCGAAAAGGACATCGGATATTAAGTACTGGTTTCGCGGTGCTTGTCGTACATAACCTATATATATCGGGTGATTTTTTTGAGGTTAGGATTTTCATGCATTAGTATTTGACAGATCACGTGGGATATCAGACATGGTGTCAAAGAGAAAGATGCTCAGT
>NW_017537520.1:24508-29649 GCF_001853355.1 Bactrocera latifrons | reverse complement strand
TCAAGCTCTTAAAAAATCACCCGATATATCCAACTAATAGAATATTAGAAAATTTTGTGTAAGCCGAAAACACCCCGAAGTTTTTATTTGGCATGCTTCTTAAAAAGCTGTACACACCCTACCATTCACAGTACGCATGACTCAAATGAAATTGAACCGCGTACATTAATCGATGCAACCCAATTCGTCTTAATGTATTTGCTGAGAACACACCTGAATGTCTATCTACTGGCCCTGCTTTCTGCGTAAATATTTCTTCGACGATGCATTCTATGTATAATATCAAGATAGTTCCAAGTAGAGCAAGTTCTCGCACACGGTTCACTGACGAAAGTTGAGAAAAAACTCGTAAATGTTAATTTTGTTGCTGGCGGTGTTTCCACTGGCTGTACGGTATTCCCTGCGTTGAAATACACTCTTTGGCCATTCTCCAAATTAACTGTGAGATTAAATATCATACAAAGCGCTTTAGTGCAGCTTACGTATCGATCGTATCGTTTAAGACAAAAAAACCGCCATTTTGCTTCCTTTGGTGACGTACTTACGCATGTATTTTATCGATTACACGAAACTGCAATACTCAGCATTGATATGATGATTGAATGTGAATTGGACAATAATGGTGAATATAGCACGGTCCATATGTTGTCAACTTCGATATTCACTCTTCCAAATTGAATGCTGAATGTTCTGCCATTGTCGTCTGGTTAGCGACGCCGATAGAGTGTATATCCATCATTTCTAGTTTGTGTTTCCGAAAGAAAAGCATATGGATACTATTTCGTGCATTTATTGTCAGACATATAAACCGAAGTGGGATTGTGGTGTTCGCAAGGTCTATAAACCATATTGGTTTTCATCACTTCGTATAATACTGGATCTTTCGCTGCATCAGGAATTTCCGCATGATTGAATTATGTCCTCAATTTGATATGGTGTAACCTCCATTCAAAGAAGAATGTGTGCGTGCTGCAAAACTCTCTTTTGCCCCTCAACAGAGTACATCTATCACCATACCGTTGCTTCAAGATAAAGTCCATCGACGCTGTTGCGTGAAACGTCGAGCTGTAACATCGTAACGATCGCTTGCTGATTGACCGCGATCCATAATAGGGCACGAATCTTATCGCATCCTGGGACATATCGTGTACTCGGTCATGTTCCTTGGGATGCTAATATATATTGACGTCAAAAATAACGTCGACCGATATTAGCGCGACCTCTTCATGGCATCGTAACAAATTTCAATCTGTAATTGATGACTTTGTGTGCAATTTTCAAAAAAATTTTAAGCAAACAAAAAATTTTAACGATTCAAATAATTGAAAAACAAAAGAAAAAATTGAAAAAAAAAATTTTGGAAAAGTAACTTTTTGGAATTTTCCAATTTTCCGTATTTCCCTCACGAAAACCATTGATGGTTTTTTTATTTCTAAACCTTTCCCGATCTTCACAGAACAACCTCTGAAATCCGGCAATTGTTCGAATTTTTCTTGTCGTAAAAACCATCTTTGAACCTCAACGAACATTTAGAAGAAGAATTGGCCAAATTGGTCCAGGTGTTGTTGAGTTATGCGCTTAGCAACACATTTTGCGATTCATTTTTATATATAAGATTAGGTTTCAATATTAAAACCGAAAAACCCCTAATTTCCAATAAAAAATTCTTACGTCATGGTTTTAGTAGGCGTCATGTTTGTTGTAATTTTATCAGAAAGACCATACTAAACGATTTACAGCTGGATTTTTATTACAGCTATTTGAATCATTATTCAATACAATGCTCAACTCGCAGTACATATATCCTCGAATACAACTAAAATATCAATCACTGCCATTTTCAAATCTGAATTTTCAAGCTGAAACAATTTTGAAATTCTATAAAAATCAGTTGAGCTTTAACAAATAAAAATAGGTAAAAAAACTTTTTAAGTTAAACCGTTTAACTCAAAAAGTTTTTTACCTATTTTTATTTTCTAGTTTTTTTACCTATTTTTATTTTCTAGTTTTTAGTTTTTATTTCGCATTCTGTTTAATTCATTTAGTGCTTCATTATTGCAAKGTTTCTTGCCCGTTAGTTTATTGCAGTCCAACTTCTCTATACGTAGTCCCTGCAAAGATCTTACTCTACTAAGACCCGAGTTGCGAGTTAGTTCACACCTGGGGCTTTCAGGAAAACCCTCTAGTCTATGCATATGTTTATAATTCCCACGACTGTATCTATTTTTTGGTTTTTAGTACATTTATCTTAAACATTTCAATGTATGTTTGACATAAAACCGTTAAACTTAAAAAGAGTTTTTACCTATTTTTATTTTCTAGTTTTTAATTTTTATTTCGCATTCTGTGTAATTCATTTAGTGCTTCATTACTGCAAGGTTTCTTGCCCGTTATTTATTGCAGTCCAACTTCTCTATACGTAGTCCCTGCAAAGATCCTACTCTACTAAGACCCGAGTTGCGAGTTAGTTCACACCTGGGGCTTTCAAGAAAGCCCTCAACCGCCCCTCTATCGCCACCAGGGGCTGAGCATTAGTTGTATTCTACTTCTTGAGACCTTTCATTTGATACCCATGTTGATGGGATTGATAAAACTTACGTTATCCGCCATTTTGTAGCGGTCGCCATCTGTGATTTAAATTTTTTATAGTATATTGTATTCTGCTTGTTGAGCCCTTTCATTTGATACCCATATTGATGGGATTGATAAAACCTACGTTATCCGCCATTTTGTAGCGGCGGCCATCTTGAATTTATAATGATAATGAATAAACATAATTGTATTGTCACCAAAATCCAAAGTGTATACAAACTTTCAGATTAATCGGTTCACAGGAAGAGGGTGAAATTTGAATTACTAAATTTTACCCAAGAATAAATAATAAATAAAACAAACGGGGTGAGCTAAATAACACCATTTAATAAACAAAGTTATGTTAATATTTTTTCGAAAAATGTTTTTAACTCTTTCATATTAAAACTTTAATTTTTTCACATGACATGTAAATTTCTGCCTTTCACTTGCTTGAAGGCTACGACGTCTGCGAGTGTGTCTTTAGTTTTCTTTTTTGTGGATATATTTGTTATTGATGCCAATGTTGCATTACTTCCGCTCAGCATTGGATAAACTGGCGAGCCAACATCCCCGGTGGTCGGCGTGTTTGAAGTCTCCGTTGTTTTACAAATCACTCCTATTTGACTGCTGCTGTAATGCAAATAGGATTGCTTACGAAAGCATTGCATATGTTTTAACAGTTCTATACGACTAAATATCGCGCGATCATCAAATGGTTTCAAAGACATACTATTCAATGGAGCACATACATATATACTTATTTCCCTATCATATAACACATACTGAATTTTTAGAGAATAATGCGACCGCACAATAAATATTGAGACACTTTAAACAAATAACTACTAGGAAAGGGCTAAGTTCGGCTACAACCGAACATTTTATACTTTTGCAACTATTATACTATTAACATGCCACGTACTAATAAAATGTTCTTTGTTTCATTAAGGTACCTCGCTTACAATTACCAATCAAAATCAATCAAAAAAGATATACTGTTATTAGTAAAAACCCGCTCTCTAATTTTCACTGAGATAACTTATATGTTGGCAGGTTAAAAATTTGTTGGCGGTATAAAGTCACCCGTAAAATCGAAATGCGTGAGTATAAAAATGATGCCCTCTAAATTACATGAAAATATCTGAGAGATTTACCGATAGTTTCGGTGAAAAATTAGGTCAGGTTAGGTGAGGCACTGAGTTCTTCGTGGTCGATATCAGGGACCTTGAAAAGTTATAGTCCGATCACGACAATTTTTCCACAAGGGATACCTCAGCTGAAATACCGTATTTGTGTAAAGTTTTATTCCGATATCATCATTGGTTTTAAATGTATATATTATACAGAGAAAGCATCAGATGGAATTCAAAATAGCGTTATATTGGAAGAAGGCGTGGTTGTGAACCGATTTCACCCATATTGCGTACATGTCATCAGGGTGTTAAGAAAATTTTATATACCACATTTCATTGAATAGTTCCTGATGTACATACATATGTCGGAAACTACTATACCTATGTCAACCAAACTCTATAGAGTCGTTTTCTTCAGGCATTTCCATATACAGTTCAAAAATGGAAGAAATCGGATAATAACCACGCCCACCTCCCATACAAAGGTTATATTGAAAATCACTTAAAGTGCGTTAACCGACTAACAAAAAACGTCAGAAACACAAAGTTTTACGGAAGGAATAGCAGAAGGAAGCTGCACCCATCCTTTTTTTTAATATATAATATTTCCTTAACACCCTGATGACATTTACGAAATATGGGTGAAATCGGTTCACAACCAAGCCTTCTTCCAATATAGCGCTATTTTGAATTCCATCTGATGGCTTCTCTGTATAATATATACATTAGGAACCAATTATGATAGCGGAATAAAACTTTACACATATACGGTATTTGAGTTGAGGTATCCCTTGTGGAAAAATTGTCGTGATCGGACTATAACTTTTCAAGGTCCCTGATATCGAACACGGAGAACTCCCTAACTTCCCTAACCTAACCTAACCTAATTTTTCGCCGAAAATATCGGTAAATCAGTACAGTTAAAATAAATGAAAATACAATTGAATACTCAAAGTACACAAATTGATCTAATGTAATTAATTTTTACAGCAAAATAAAAAAATATGTAAATGAAAGATAATAAAATCTCGATTATCACTTTATCATGCGAGAGTATAATATGTTCGGTGACACCCTTCGTTACTTGTTTTCACATTGTTTTGGTGTACACTCAATACAGTGGGGTCCCAGTGGGGGGGAGTTAACTAGAATGAGAATATCCGTTTTATTTTTGTACACACTTTGTCTTTTCAACAATTTTTTTACAACACTAAATTTAAGTCTTACAGTAGACGCTCGGAAATTAGAACCACTTTGTTTTTGGGGTAGTTCTAATTTCCGAAATGTTCTAATTTCTGGACGGTTTTTTTTAACGTAAATAATAAAAAATGGAGGATGGGGTCATGTGTAGAAGTTCACGCCAGTGAGGAAAGTCTCTGATCGCCATTCACTTGGGAATGGCCAGAAACGATTCTTTTACATATGACTCAAGCA
>NW_017537520.1:11084-22043 GCF_001853355.1 Bactrocera latifrons | reverse complement strand
TAATTTGTGAGAGCCATCAGCATTTGAACCAAGTAAAATTGAAATTCGTTCTTTTTGAATTTTGTATCCAGGCGCACTTTTTTCACAAGCAGACACATACGTTTTATCTGGTAGACAACGAYAAAATAATCCAGTTTCGTCCACATTATATAATTGCGACTCTATTAACCCCATCTCAGTGACTTTTGCATGGAATCTGTGAATAAATGGAGTGATCSAGGCAATATCACTAGAAAGAATCTCGCCAGAAGAATTTTAGAGCGTCCAATGCATTAAAAACTCTGGTTCTAATTTCTGGATGTTCTAATTTCTGGGAGTTCTAATTTGTGAGCGTCTACTGTATTAAGATTGTAAATATAATCCACGGGAGGGGCGGCGAGACACCAATTCCGAGAGTGATTAGCCGGTGTTGGCGATCGAGTTGACGCGGATCCGTATGATAGCGAATGTATACATATATGTACAAATGTTGATGTGTGAAAAAAGGTGAGCGCAAGAACCATGTGGTCAACGTATCTATTCGAAAGCATAAGACGAATGTGTGAAAAAAAGCGATGATCAAATCCTTTTGTTACGCATTAGACAGTGGCTATCTGGTGTGGTGAAATCTAATATGTCCCCAGGTGTGGTGTATTGAGTTGGTGTGGTGTTGTGTTATGGTGTCATCGGCTGTGGTGTATAAAGCTGTCTTGCTAGGGTGCGCCAGTTTTCCCAGGGAGAGGGAGGGGAGGCATAACTCATTTAAACATACTGGGCCTCCTAGGCGAATATTTTGCCTAGTATTATTCGTATATGCTATAACCAGTATTTCGGTCTACTGTTGGTGAAGTAGCCAAGGGCACAGAATACTTGCTGCAAATTCGAAAAACAGCTTTGGTTCTAAACATATTACTGTAAAAAGTCGGTTTATCGGCAATAGTTTGCATTTCTTTATTCTTGTGAAATATAGCGACGCCACATCTAACTCAGATATGGCCAGAGTGCGTGCTCCTTGCCCTTGAGATTTAAGCTGTAGAATTAGCGGGATCTTACGAGAGAGTGACCGGTAATTGTGAACGGCTTCATTTAGAATTACAATTTTTAAGTGAGATATTCGAGATGTACAACAGATTCTCACCAACTACGATTATAAGGAGTGCTTATGTAGGTGCGATAAGAGCTACCTTTGCTTTTGGTAAGTCTAGGTGCGTCACAGTATCGCATTAGGCATGGTTTACCCTTAACCTTAATTTCGAGTATAAATAAAATTATTTTTTATTATTTGAAAATTATTAGGCACTAGTCGATTTTTCGACTATTTGAACAATTTTATGATATATAATATTTAAGCGTCTGTGCATTAATTCAACAAGTAGTAGCCGGCCACCGCTTAAGGTGTGTTTTTTTTTTTATTATTGGCAGAAGCCATCCTGCGGTGTCGAAAAGTAGCGTATATGTGAGTTTTTAATATTGTAAAGCTGAATTCTGACTTTGTTTTTTCTCCCAATATGTGTGATATTGGAAAATTGTGGCTCTAGTGGTAGTCGCACAACGTACCGGCCATTATTTAATCGAGTAGTTGTGGCTTTCTAGTAGCTCTTACAATACTGATCTTCTATTGTTTTATTTAATATTCGGGAAGTTTCCGTATCTCTTGAAATTTCCCTAATTGTGAATTAAGGTATTGAGTTGATTTTTTCTCAACTTGATTTGGTATGGTGATAGCTAGTTCTGTCACTAGTCCACTTTGTGTTTCGCTGAGCAGCTTTTGAACTTGTTGTGCCTTTGAGCAACATGGTGTCAATTAAACCCGTAGCTCTTTTTGTACAGTGGTAGACATTCGTATAAGCGCAGATTATTTCGAAGAAAAGATTTTGATATGTAAATTACTGTAATGCTATATTGTATACCAATGACTGGCGCCAGTAAGTCTGCATGTAACGGTACTTGTTTAAGTAGGCAAATCACAATAAAAGAAGCATCGCAGTAGTAACGCGGACATTCGTGTAAGCGCATGTTAGAAAAATACATATTTTTTAAAAGAGCAGCTGCAGCGTAAAATTTTTTTAGCTTTTCATTAGACGGTAGATAATAAATAAAAGGTATAGTGGGCTTTTTAGTGTAAAATTTTTTATTTACATGTATTTTATTGATAATTTAGACCATGCCTAAAGGATCTTATTTGACCCAAGAAGAATGGATGTCAGTTAAATTGTTAAAGGAAGTGAAGTACTCAAATCGTGCGATTGCAAGGAGAATAGGGAGGTCTGAGAACGTAATCCGTAATTTAAAAAAAAGGCAGTAAGTATGGAATAAAACCTCCAACAAAGGGTAACCAAAAACTCACACTCCGTCAAAAAGGGCAAATACTCCATGAAGCAACAAAAAATAAACCAAATTGCAGCCAAATTAAAGCAAAATTAGAGATCGACGTAACACCTCGTCAAATCGCCAGGGTGCTCAACACTTCCCCGAACGTTAAATGGGCGAAATTAAAGAACAAGCCACGTTTAACAACACAGCAGACCTGTTAAGATTTGCCAAAAAATACATGTCCTGGAAAAAGGAGTGGCAGAGGGTTATTTTTTCGGATGAGAAAAAATTCAATTTAGGCGGACCGGATTGCTACAATTGTTACTGGCACGATCTAACCAAAGAAAATGTGGTGCGATCGAAGCGAAATTTCGTAGGCGGGAGCGTCATGGTTTGGGGAGCATTTTGCTATGATTATAGGCTTAACCTGGTACCCATAACATGTCGCATGAACTCCACAGCGTAAAAATCTCGTTGAGTCTATGCCAAGTCGCATTTTTACTGTTATTGAAAACCGGGGTGGCCATACCAAGTACAAAGATTATGTTAAAGTATCGAGTTTTATTTTATTTTCCATAAAATGTGGAGTGCGCTTAAATTAATGTCTCCTTAAAAATCCAGATTTCTTTAAAATTATGTTAAGTATTCACTAATTACTGTTGAACTGATAAAAATTATAAATTAATTATATGTAAGACAATAAAATGAATAACTTNGTTGAACTGATAAAAATTATAAATTAATTATATGTAAGACAATAAAATGAATAACTTTCAATATTTAAATGCAACAATTAAAGCTTTTATTTATTAAAAACCCAAAAAATATGTGTGCGCTTATACGAATGTCTACCACTGTATAAGACGCATTGAATGGTGTCTTTTGTGACAACGTAAGCAATTAAATTTGCTTTTGCAATTATTATATGTATGCGCATGTGACAGACAATTTGTGCAAAGTCTTTTCGACCTGACGAACTTATTTCGTTCGTTAACTTCGCTCGTTCGTTCCCCCTTTTACATAGTTCGCATGACGTATGTTTTCTTTGTTCAGATGTAAACGATTACGTTTTGTGAAAGTTTTTGTTTGAATAATTTTTGTTACTAACTTTCTTCTTTCATTCCGCAATTCCATATTGGGTGGTGAGAAAATCTTTCTTTTGTTGCCACGTTGAGCACTTTTGTCGTGATGAGAGCGATTACTTCCATAGAAGTAATACGGCACTTGTCTGGTAATACGGCAGTGCAAATGTTTACTCGAATTGGGTCCCAGCTGTCTGTAGGAATATTTTGTTTGATGAATTCTACACTTGCTTTTGATCATTGATCATTAGTGTCGTTGTTTGTTTATCGACCAGTACTCTTTCGTGTTCGTATTTCGCTTTTAGAGCTTCCCAAGAACTGTTTGACTATTTCGCCTGCTTGACCTTTCGTTTTGTACCGAAGGTGATACAATTTTTGTGCTTTTGATAGTTCTGGATGGTTGATGTAAACGGCTGTAAACATGTGCCGGAAGGACGACCATTCTTCATAACATCCATAAAGTGTTTCTGTGTCACATGCGGGTACCTCGAGGTGGATGCCTGAACTTGCCTTCTGATTGTCTATTTGTGGAGGCGAGTCCAAAAATTTTTAAGATTTTGACTTTTTATTTCCAATAACAATTTCGAGTTTTCGTGAATCGGTGAAGAGGCAAATCTAGTGCAGTATCTTGTTAAACTGTCACTTTCTGAAATAAATTTAATAATCTGTTTTGAGCGTGTAGCTCCGTGTACAGGTGTATTTTGTGTTTTTTTTTTTTGCGGTATGAACCATTTTGGTTTTATTTTAATTTTTTATCTGAAAATAATTAAATTTTTTTCTCTCAGTGTAACTGATTCAAATAAGGCAATAGGCTATTGCTGGAAACCGAATACTCTTTTAGGTAAATAGAGCTTTGAATTTCGATTATCTTGCTAAAAATGTTAGTTCTATTAACTTCGTTTTGTTTTGTTTACCTGCGATAGAATTAATTTTGTTTTAATTTTTTTTCTTTAATTAATTTATATTTCTTATGTCCTAATGTTGTGTAATTAGGCACACCCTAATACTTGTACTTGTATGTACATGCGTATGTAGGTACTTATGTTTTGTGCGATTGAGAGCTCGTTGAAGAGATCAATGCGCTATTTACATAAGTATGAACGAACTGATTGTGTGATTATGACAGTGGTCGGCATTTCTTATAGCAGGAAGAGTGAAAAAAGTAGAATCGTGGCCCGATTCAGCTGATTCGACCTATCTTATGGGCGCGCAATATAAGTGCACAGTGAAAAACGCAACTCCCTTCTCTCTTTGACGTAGGATGACGTAAGAATTCACGGCGTTTGGATTTTTGCCGTGGAAACGTGGCAGCTGATTGCTCTCTCACAACGCAGGGTTGCCAATATCAATATACTGTAGTAATTATCAACTTTTATAATTCAATCTGTTCAATATGTTTAAAATGTTCTTAAAATAACTCAAAATTGGAGTCGAGTGCTATTATTTATAAATATATAAACTATTTTTAATGGTTTGTTTTCAGTTTTGATATTTTATATTGTAAAAAATTGTAATTGAAAACATAGATGTGTACAAAACTATATATGCGTATTGAGCAATGGCAACATTGTGCAAATGAAAACAAAGACGACTGAATTCTGCGTTTACGCCACGTTTTCCACTATTCACACATTTTGCCGATGAGGAAGGAAAAGGAAGGAAGGCAGTAGCGTTTTTCAATGGTGCTGCTATTATATTCTTAAGTAATTGAGAGCTCGTTAGAGAGCGTTTTTGCATGCAATCCTGCTTGTTTTTGTTTGAAAAGATAGTTGCCAATATGGACTTTGAATATGTGTTTGTACTATTATGTGTTAATATGTAATATATTGATATTTTTGTTTAGATTCATAGGCAGATTCTTTGCCGTATTATTATATGTACAAATATTTTTATATACATATGTATGTTCGCTCTGAGAAGAGAGCGCGGAGACGGAATTGAAAAAAAAGTAAAAGGTATATATTTTTTGTATTTTTTGACACTCTTGTTTTGTTTTTTATGTTATAACTAGAGGACCCGTCCACGCTTCACTGTGGCTGACATGTAGATAATACTACTACTACCAACTATATAATTTCTATTAGTTGGATTATAACTATTAGTTATTTTGCCTTAACAACAAAATTTATAACTTTTGAAAAGGTAATTTTAATAAATAAACATGCTCAACGTATACTATATGCCCTTATTAAGGTTTTCAAATACACTTAGTTGAATTAAAGTTAAAGCAATTCAACTTCAGATCAACACCACAATTGTTTGATATCACGAACATCAACTATTTTTAGTCTTTCTAAGCGAAAACAATAACAATTCAATTTAATTATTACACAATAAATTGTGAATAAATATTATATTAAATTAAATTAACATCAAGTAAGCAAACGTTTTGCTGGCAGTTATGGTCAGAATGGTTTTTAAATAATGTTTGTTGCAGATTCATAAGTTAAAAGGAAACATTTATTTATTTATTTTTTTAATTAGATGAAGAAACATTATCACTTACTCTCCGTACTTTTGGTAGTTGTCAAGAATGTACATTAAATAATTTTAATTTTGACCTGGCGCATGCCACGGTTTTTATGGGTGTTAAGAAAGTTTTAAATATAACGAACACCGCTTTGTTCGGGAATAAAACACAAATCATTGGAAGGGCTAAATTCATTTGTAACCTATCATTTTATACTCTTGCCACTCACAAGAATCAAAACTCCGAAAATTACTTCAGACGCTGGTAAAACTTTATATTAAAAAATGTTCCAAAAGAATTCAGCAATCATTATTCGAAGAAATTGTGAGTAAAATAAAATTTGGAATATTCGTGACTTATTTAATGTCATTAACTTAGGCTCAGTTTTATTGCTATATGTTGAAGTTGTAATCTTAATATTATTAATATGGCAACCTTCTATAATATATATATTATCTGTATCATAGATTCCCAACTGTAACCGTAAATTACTTATTACATTGAATTCAATTCAGTTCTTATTAAACCTTTAAACTATAAACACTGCGTTTTATTATCAGTGGTTCTACGCAACGCTATATTTAAGACCAAGTCAGCTAAAATTTTATTATATTAAAAATACCTTGAAATGTGATATGTGTAATATTTGATATTATCTCGGTTAAAAAAAATTTAAATTTCAGTGGCTTAAAACGAGTATATGAGGGGCAAGGAAAGGAAAGGGATGATTGAACTAATTTTGATATTGATCAGATATACTCGATAATATATTTCAAACAAGCTTCATTTATAAATTATCCTCACTGACCGATATACTCGGCATAAAACTTGCTAGACTAATACATACCAATATCACATATTATGAACATGCCACATACTAATAAACCTCATATAAAATCTCCAATCATATAGTGTAAAATCACTCGGATGTTCGAAAATCCTGATATTAGTTTCTGCCCAATTTTATCTATTTAAAGCCCAAAGACACTCTGTTATGCGTAAAATAACTTTCTTCATTTTCATTGAGATAATGGAAGTTCGAAAAACTGTATAAAGGGTGATTCATTTTGATGCTCCCTAATTTTTTAAAGAAAACAAAAGAAACTTCAAATTTAATGGGAAATGTTTATTATCATTCAAAAGAACATTCTTTGGCATTTATTTTTTGAAGATTATCTCTTCCAAATGTTTCCCGATCCGTCTCTGATGGTCTATGCCTTGAATGTAATTTTCGATTACTTGTTCTAGCATTTCGAATTACGTGAAATCATCTGCTCACCGAAGTGTTCTCTCAATAAACCCATTGATTGATGCGATGTGTGGGCGCCGTCTTGTTGAAATCAAATTTCGCCGAGATCACGATCTTCAATTTCAGAAATTAAATAATCGGTTATAATGGTGCGATAACGGCTAGGTCTCATAGCTAAACAAAATTTGGCTCGAAAACGTCGAATCTTCTTGAAACTTTTCAATAGCTGATGTCAAGCGATGTCACTTGGGAAGCTCGAGTGGCTTTAGTTCTTGCAGTTTCTTATTGTGTTTTGTAAGCTTTAAATTTAAGATCTTGACGTAAAATGCGGCAAGTCATTCCATTCCGAGATCATGCGAACAGCGCCGAATCGATCCTCCATCGATTCTTTACTTGTTACTATATTGTTATTAAATTACAATTTTTTTTATTATATACGAGGTGTGTTCCAAAAGTATCGCGAATTTTGTGTTTTTTTCAAAAATTATGTATTTATTCATGAATATCTATTTTGTCCCCTTCAAAATAATCCCCATGAGATATTATATACTTGCGCCAACGGTTTTTCCAATCTTCGAAGCACTTTAAAAAATAATTTTTTTTATCTCTTCAGCTCCTTCTTCGATGCCGTCTTTCTCTCATCAAGAGAAGCGTAACGTCGTCCTTTCATGGGCCTCTTCAGTTTAGGGAACACGAAAAAGTCACAGGGGGCCAATGTGGGGAATACGGTGGCTGCGGCATCATTAGTATATTTTTTTTGGCCAAAAAGTCGCGCACAAGCAACGATGTGTGAGCAGGGACGTTATCGTGGTGCAAAATCCAATTTTTTTCACATCTTCTAGGCCTTTTAAAACATTTTGTACCACCGATAAACGTTGCTTCGGTCCAAGGTAGCTTCTCCGTATGCATTCATTAGCATTAGGAATGCATCCGCGCACTTAATTTCGCTTTTCACACAAAATTTGATACAGGTTCTTTGATCCATTTTTTTGAATAGGTAAAAATCGAAGACGATCCATAACACGTGCAAGCAAAGCACCTGTCAACAATTAAATGAACATTCAAAATAGCCGATCTTGTCGACATAAGTGAGAGACATGAGTACCAACATAACGCCACAAAAAATTCCAAATTCGAATATACGTATCCCGTGAAAATTCATAATTCCCGATACTTTTTGAACACACCTCGTAGTCTATAGTCTCGTACTTATATATTCTAATGCGTTTATTTTCTTCAAATAACGTTGTTTTATTTTCATGTGTAAAAGTTTCTTCTGTTTTTGCATCGATTCATTTTTGCTGTCTATTTCGTATTGGAACAACTTTTCTGATTTGGACTTGTATACAAGTTTTTGGTATTTTAATTTAAAGTACTAATTAAGTATTTTTAAAAGTTGCTGTTTCCAATTTTAAATATTTTAAAATATTAAAATCGATATTATATTTCGTTATTTCACGTTTGCTTAGAATATTTGGGTAAAAATCCCATACTTTGCTGAAACTCATTTTTTGTATTTGTTCAATTTTATTTTTTAACAGTTACATTTTTGTCATTTCCTCTAAATACATATTCATCCTCAATTATTTTATTTATCATATTAAAACTTTTTTCAATTTCTCTTCTACCATTTTTTTTACAATATTTTTAATTGTTCTAACGGTAAATGAAAATATTCATTTACATAAATTTGTTCGTTCATTGTTTCGTCTATCTCGAGTACATAAGTGGTTTTGAATTATCTGTCTGTCGTTGTCATCCTTCCTACCAAATATCCATTTATATATACTGCCTACTTCATTTACTAAAACTCTCTCTTTTCTTTTTACTTTTAGTATTAACACCATTAATTTTCTTGTTTCTATCAGTTCTGCTTGTAATATGTCTTTATTGTCTGTTTTCATTAGAATAATGATGTCCGTCATATCGTTAATTATATTTTCCATTTCTCTTCTTCTTCTTAATTGGCGTAGACACCGCTTACGCGATTATAGCCGAGTTAACAACAGCGCATCAGTCGTGTCTTCTTTTCGCTACGTGTGCCAATTGGATATTCCAAGCGTAGCCAGGTTCTTCTCCAACGAAGTGGAGGTCTTCCCTTTCTCTGCTTCCGCGGCGGGTACTGCGTCGAATACTTTCAGAGCTGGAGTGTTTTCGTCCATTCGGACAACATGACCTAGCCAGTGTAGCCGCTGTCTTTTAATTCGCTGAACTATGTCAATGTCGTCATATATCTCATACAGCTCATCGTTCCATTGAATGCGATATACGACGTGGCCAACGTGCAAAGGACCATACATTTTTTCTCTCATAAACTCGCAACGTCGACTCATCAGTTGCTGTCATTGTGCAAGCCTCTACACCATATAGCAGGACGGGAATTATGAGTGCCATATAGAGTTTGGTTTTTGTTTGTCGAGAGAGGACTCTGCTTCTCAATTGCCTACTCAGTCCTACCTGTTGGCAAGAGTTATCCTTAGTTTGATTTCCAGGCTAACATTGTTGGTGGTGGTGGAAATTATTATGACTGTCAACAGTGACGTGAGAGCCAAGTCGCGAGTGCGACGACTGTGTGTTTGATGACAGGAGATATTTTGTCTTGCCGTCGTTCATTGCCAGACCCATTAGCTTTGCTTTCTTGTCCAGTCTGGAGAAAGCAGAACTTGCGGCGCGGATGTTGAGGCCGATGATATCAGTAGCAGTTCTTCGCCGCCGTGTTTGAATAGCTCGGCAGGCAATCCATCGGCCCCCTCCGCTTTGTTATTCTTCAGGCGGGTAACTGCTGATCGGGCAATGGAACTTCTGCTCCATCGTCATCGATTGGGGAATCGGGTTCGCCTTCTCCTGGCGTTGTGCGCTCACTACCATTCAGCAGAGTGGAGAAGTGTTCCGCTGTCGGTCAGCTTATCAAGCTCCTCGAACTCACGCATTTCAGCCTCTCCGTTTTCTGTCTGCAAATTCGTCGCGCTTCCCTCTTTAACTCTCGGTATCTATCCCATCCCGCACGTTTTGTGGTCGATCGTAACGTTGCGAGGTGGGCAGCCCGTTTTCTCTCCGCTGCGACACGGCACTCCTCGTCGTACCAGATGTTCTTATACACTTTCCGAAAACCTATGGTTTCGGTTGCAGCTGTACGTAAGGTGTTTGAAATGCTGTCCCGCAGTTCCCTTATACCGAGTTGTTGACGAGAGCTCTCAGAGAGCGGGAGTGCAAGCGGAGTAGAAAATCGTTCGGCTGTCTGTTGTGATTGCAGCTTCTCGACATCGAACCTTCCTTGTGTTTGAGGTGGGTGAGAATCTTGGCTGCAAAAAGATAGTGGTACGAGTCGATGTTAGGAACTCGGAGCGCACGCATATCTAAAACACTGGAGACGTGTCTTCCGTCTATCACAACATGATCGATCTGGTTGGTGGCTTCTCGATCCGGAGACAGCCAGGTAGCTTGATGAATCTTCTTATGCTGGAATCTAGTACCACAGATAACCAAATTTCGGGCCCCGGCGAAGTCGATCACCCTCAACTCATTTAGGGATGTTTCCTCGTGGAGGCTGAATTTACCGACCGTAGTGCCAAATATACCTTCTGTGCCCATCCTGGCGTTAAAGTCGCCAAGCGCGATTTTGACATCGTGGCGGGGGCAATTCTCATAAGTGCGCTCCAAGCACTCATAAAAGGCATCTTTGGTCACATCGTCCTTCTCTTTCATCGGGGCGTGGGCGATAATCAGCGATATGTTGAAGAACCTCGCTTTGATGCAGATAGTACTCGGTGACGGAGTCTCTCTCCCACCACGAATCCCACACCAAACTTGCGCTCCTTTATATGGCCACTGTAGTAAATGCCACAAGGACCTACTCGTCTCTGTCC
>NW_017537520.1:8952-11009 GCF_001853355.1 Bactrocera latifrons | reverse complement strand
TTAAGGGACCGAACATTCCAGGTACATGCCGTCAATTCGTAGTCCTTATTTCGTTTGTCATCAAAAGTGGGGTCTCTTAACCGAGGCTGGTTGTTCCTTTTCATTGGGCGTATTTTTTTACGTGGCGGGTCCCAAACCCAGCGCACAACCTGGCCACTCCCAAGTGAATGGAGATCAGAGAACTTTCCTCACTTGCGTGAACTTCTCCACATGACTCCATCCTCACTCCATTCATCTATGCTTTTAAGGTGTATTACTGTGTCCATGTCCTTGACAATTTCTTGTGTCCTAATTTCAATATCTATAAATTCTAACTGTTCTGTTAGTTCTATAGTTATCAAAAGTCCTTCAATCAATGATGTCCACATCATCATCACTACCATGAATTTCTATTCATATATGAAAATTTTAGTGGTTTTTTAATATTATAAGGATGAATATTTTCTAACTTTTCATTCTTATATCTGGGTTGTTAAGCCTAGCAACTTTATTCAACTTTATAGTTTTTTTAAATTCTTGTCTTTTCTGTTCTTTTCTTTTCTTCGTAACTTTCTTTGTTTTGAATTAATTTACTTATAACTTTATTCTGCTGCTACTAAATTACTGTTTCATCATCTACTTCCTTATGTTGTACTTGATTTGGTATAAATCTAATAGTTGAATACAACCTGTCGTTATAATTTCCAATGTTCTTTTGTATTAATTGTTTTACTGGTAGTTCTTTGTTCAATTTATATAAGATTGTAAATTTCTCTGCTATGGTATTGTAGAATCTTTCAACATCCAAATTACGTGTGTGGGTATTTAGTTTTGTAAGGTAAATCTCAACATTTTCGTGAAATAAAGAAATTTGTTTGACTGCTTCTACTTCTGTCTCAATTTCTTGTGATCTCATTGTACGTTTTAAAAATTCTAATTGACTGTCATTAGAAAACATTTCGATTCATTTTTCATCTACTATATTGTATTGACGTTCTGAAATTTATAAAAATATTCCTATTTTACCATTTGTGATATATTTCCAATATCTCACTCAAATTATCGAAATTATATTCAGAAATGAAAATAGTTCGTCTACCGTGTTTAATTTTTAACTCTTCAGTTTTGTTGTTTGTTAAAATAATTTGCTTTGATATAAAAATTTTAACCATTGGAAATCGTTTCATCCATATTTTCTGAAACAGTATCTTCATTACCTTTTATTCTACTTAAAAAGTCGGCTACTTTATTTTCTTTGCCTTTTAAATATTCGATGTCAAATTAGTATTCTCCAAGCTTTGATGTCGGGCTGATATATTTTTTCATTTGTGTTTAGAAAGTAAAAATTTTATCGTCTGGTTTTCAGTGAAAATTTTGAATTCCTTTCCTTAAAGGTATGGCCGAAAATAATTAGTACTCCATATTATTGCAAGAAGTTCTTTATTAGTGGCGGAATAATTTAAAATTCTTGAAGCATAACACACTGGGTGATCTTCTTATTGGGCTACTTTAGCGTAATCTTTTACAAATTTACGATAGTAACCAGTAATTCCTAAACAACTTTTAATATGTCGTTATGTTTTAGAAATTTATTAATTTTCAATTACTTTAATTTTATTAGAATTTGGCTTCATGTGATTCTCTGTTAAAATTTCTCCTAAAAACTTTGTTCTTTCGTTAAAAAATTACATTTATCAATTTGAATTTTCAAATTTTTACTCTTGAGAACTTTAAAAATTTCTCCTATTGGCTTAATATGTTCGTTTAGTGGCGTGCTACAAATTAAGATATTGTCTAGATATACATATATTACAACACATATTCTGTTTATATGGTCCCTCAGAATTTCATTCATAAGCCGTTGAAATGCGTATTTGTTGGTCTATCATTATTACTACATATATCTACCGCTATTATTATACTCTCGCAACAAAGTTGCTAAAGAGAGTATTATAGTTTTGTTCACATAACGGTTGTTTGCAAGTCCTAAAACTAAAAGAGTCAGATATACTGTTATATATACCAAAGTGATCAGGGTGAAGAGTAGAGTTGAAATCCGGATGTCTGTCTGTCCGTCC
>NW_017537520.1:6746-8827 GCF_001853355.1 Bactrocera latifrons | reverse complement strand
CCATAAGAAGGTTAAGTTCGAAGATGGGCAAAATCGGCCCACTGCCACGCCCACAAAATGGCGGAAACCRAAAACCTATAAAGTGTCATAAGTAAGCCATAAATTAAGATATTAAAATGAAATTTGGCAAAAAGGATCGCATTAGGGAGGGGCATATTCGAACGCAATTTTTTTGGAAAAGTGGGCGTGAAATGCCAAACAATAATGACGAAATATAAGATGACAGCTTGACACGACTCATGCGTGATCTGTCAAGAAAAGGCTGTTGAAACAAGTACAAAACTAATGCATTAAAATCTGCAATGCTAGATAAATCTAATTCCACGCTTGTGTTTATGAAATTTGAAATTAGATGAAGGCAAATGCTGCCCTGCTGATTTCAATTTTAAACTTAATTAGTCCCTTCTTAAACGGTATGAAACCAAAGAATTTCTGGCAATTGTCGTGAAGGTACCATAACCTAGATAGTAAAAATAAATATTGGGTAGTTGAAAATTTGATAATTTCAATTAAATATACTATTACTCGTTTTATAAAAAAACTTAAATTAATTTATTCACAAAACTTAAAAATATTTAATAGAAATAACAAATAGCAGCTC
This sequence comes from Bactrocera latifrons, assembly GCF_001853355.1. Classification (NCBI taxonomy): domain Eukaryota; kingdom Metazoa; phylum Arthropoda; class Insecta; order Diptera; family Tephritidae; genus Bactrocera; species Bactrocera latifrons. The sequence continues at coordinate 8,226 of NW_017537520.1, read as the reverse complement.
ACTTTAATACTCTTTTCTAAGTAATATTCAGTCAATAAACATCGTACAGGGCATCTTTTTTTAATTTTTAATGTAGAAAATTGCTACAAAAAATTAATTTCATTGCTGAAAAGTAATATTTAATATTTAGTTGGCAGAGCCCTAATTTTTTGGTTCAAATGATTCCATACGTGTTCAATGACGTTGAAATCTGGAGACTGAGCAGGAGTTTTCAGCACTTTTGGACAATTATAGAGTGCCCACATTCGTGCCGAATGTGCAGTATGCTTTGGGTCGTTGTCAGTGTACAGTTTAAATGTACTTGCATTACCCATTTTTTCAGTGCTCTGCTTACGATTTTCCTTAAGTATATTCAGATATTTCCACCGATCCATACAACCATCGATGAACAAAAAATTTCCCACACTAAAGGAAGACATGCATCCCCATACCATGACTGAACCTCCGCCATGCTTGACTGTCGGTCGCAAATTTTTAGGATCCATTGCAGTGCTGGGTTTTCATTTACTTTTCCATCGGACATAAAAATGTTAAACTTAGACTCATCATTGAATATAACATCATTCCAGAAGTCAGCAGGCTGCTTAAGATATGTCCTTGCAAATTCAAGACGAATCTTTCGATTATGCTTCTTAATTAAAGGCTTGTTGCGTGCCACTCTGCCATGGAAATCATTGGAAATGGTTGGGTTCTCCTTAACTTTCCTTATGATCCATCGTTTTTTTTTATCTTATTTGTCACCCGACTTTCATTTTTATATCTCGCAATAATATACTGAATAATACTTCGACTCCGATTTATTATTTTGGCTATTTCTCCATACGATTTACCGTTTTTGTAATAATCAATTGCCAGTTCGCGCATATCAATAGTAGTTTGCTTCAAAAAATTACTGCAATGAACACTTTAATACGAAATATAAACCGACTAAAATCCGTACGTTCCACTTTCTTGATTTGAATTCTAAGAATAAAAGAATTTTTCAAATCATTAATCAACTGCACGATTTTCAGTGACACCCTCTTTCACAAACTTTGGGCAATGGTGCTGCTTTGACATAAAAACGGGAAAAGTTTAAGAAATAATTCGAATTTCATTTCGCTCTTAACTCTATTACAAATTATAACAAGGACGAAATTTTTGATTTTGCGAAAAAAAATAGAGATAGTTAAGAAAACTTAAAATATACTTGCTGTACGATTTTCAATGACACTAACTGTATATCTCCAGTCCTACCAACCACATTGTGCCACATCATATAGTGTTGGAAAGGAGAGATTTTAAGCTTCATTTAAAAAAAGCATAAGTTCAGGCAGAGAATGTAAAGTATAGAGAAGGTGCAGGTTCGACTGCGAACATTTGTTAGATTTTGGGTAAGGAATTCGCATTTGTTAACATTGTAGGTCGGAATTCGCCTCACACTTTTAACATTTTTTACCATTCTCTCACATATTATAACAGAGAAAATGAAGAGAAATAA
>NW_017537520.1:4026-5226 GCF_001853355.1 Bactrocera latifrons | reverse complement strand
AGCGTACATTCCTTAACATCGGAAATAGCATAAGTTTTCTCATTTCACACTGAAAATGCTCAATTCTGCTATTTTCGTGTCCCCAAAACAGTAAATATCCCAAAATTGAAATATCCCTAAATTTTTGATATCGTGAACCTTCTCTATAAATATACGTTCTCTGATAAATATATATGCATGCTCCTTATGATACTCCCAGCAACAGCATTGTGATATTTCCATGCTTSAATTTTTGCTTTCGCAATGTATGCAAATATGTATGCTTTTGCGTTTTGCCGTCGGCAATTCAATATTGACATGTAAACATAATTATGATATGAGTATAATTTTGTATGAATGCATGCACAGTAATATTTATAGTCAATTTGGACTTGCATATTTAATAAATTTATGTGATTTTTACATAATATACTATRCTAATAATTATTTTTGTATTGTGTTTCTTACTATGTATGTATGTATGTACATCTTCGATCGTATACGCATGTGCGCATTCAGAAATTCGAATAATGATTTTATCACTTATCAAAGTATTACATGTGCGCGCATTGATCTACATGTTCATATACATTCATTTATACTTATATGTACATATATTTGTATGCATTGCCGAACAAATAATGCACAGGCATACAAACATACATATACCTACACATGTGAGTATGTCACCAACAAAAATTTAAGCGTTGTTCTACAAAAAACAACAATTGTCTAAAAAGCCGAAGCATCACAAGGCAATATGGTAGCCAAATTGGCGAAGCCCAAATGTAGTAAATTTTACAACAAAAACGATTTCATTCATAAACGCAGGCGCATATTCCACAAGCGACCTCGCTTCATTCATAAAAACAGACGCCGTAACATCACCCCGAGCATTCCCTTGCCTACAAGCACCTTTTTGCGACGATGGCAAAAGCTAAAAATTATAAATTGAACATCTTTCTGGTGTTTGTTCTAAGAGAGAAAAGTGGCAACATAGCTGTTGGCGATTTACAATATTTGTCATTTCTAAAATATTTTTCTGTGGCTCGCAAAAATCAGCGTCGATATGTATGCAAGCTCATACATATGTATACATATTTACGCTAGTTTGTTGGCGAAGTTGTTACTGCGGCAATTGAAGCGGTACCAATCGGCGATCGTTTATTAGTTTCTTCCGGCACAGCTCGGAATTTCTACCAACAACACAACGTTGTGATG
>NW_017537520.1:0-3502 GCF_001853355.1 Bactrocera latifrons | reverse complement strand
ATAACCATGGATATGTCACTCAGAGAATGCTTTTTTCCATTCTCTGTGTGACTTTGTATATTTTGTATATATTTCTACAAAGCTATTCTCTTTATTTATTCTCATCCATTTTACGTATATTTCTGCCACGCACGTACTCAATTCTGCTAAATAGCAGCGAGAACGGCGAATTCCTTACCCAGATTCTATCGRCTCTGTTAGCCGCCAAATCGAACATCATACAGAATTCAATTTGCACCTTCTCTATATTTTAAGTTCTCTGGTTCAGGGAAGTTGAAAAAGGTTACACCTGTTTAAAAATTAGTGAAAATAATGAAGACATTCGTTATATTTTGAAAATTTTGTATAAAAAAGGGAAGAATGCCACGCAAGCCACCAACGAAATTTGTGAAGTTTACGAAGGCGCTGCTGTATCAGCTCGCTCGCTTCCGTTCTGGAAATTTCGATATTTCGATTTACACTGATGGAATAATGTCTCTAGCGGAAAAACTTAAAAAAGTAGTCGACCAAAAGCGTAAATTTTTGCTTATTTATTTATTAGTATAAATATAAAAAAAGTTGAAGTTTGATTTGAAATAAGAAAGGACTTTTTCGATTTTTTTGAGAATAAAATTTGTTTTGGTATGCGTGTTTGTTTAATAATTTTAAATATTTCACTTCACAGAAATAAACAAATTGCCTGACCTAGAATGCTTAAGTTTTCCGAAAATTGCGACTGCGAAATAGCGAGAAAATAGAAACGCGTGCGAATTCGACTCTAATTACAATTAATTCTTTATTCCAATTAATATTTCACGTATCCTAAAACTTAGGCTAACGGGATAAAATAGTTGGAATGTAAGTATATTCAAAAAAGAGGTGAGTATAATTTATCGCTTATTTTGCGCCCACGCCCCGACAGAAGAGAAGGACGATGTGACCAAAGATGGCTTTTATGAGTGCTTGGAGCGCACTTATGAGAGCTGAACCCGCCATGATGTCAAAATCGTGCTTGGCAGCTTTAACGCCAGGATGGGCAAAGAAGGTATCTTTGACACTACGGTCGGTAAATTCATCCTTCACGAGGAAACATCCCCAAATGGGTTGAGGCTGGTCTACTCCGCCAGGGCCCGAAATATGGTTATCTGTAGTACTACATTCCAGCATAAGAAGATTCATCAAGCTACTTGGATGTCTCCGTCATGTTGTGATAGACGACTCGGACCACTATCTTTTTGCAGCCAAGGTTCGCACCCGCCTCTGTGCAGCAAAAAACGCACGCCAACAAATACAAGGAAGGTTCGACGTCGAGAAGCTGCAATCACAACAGACAGCCGAACGATTTTCTACTCAGCTTACACTCCTGCTCTCTGAGAGTACTCATCAACAACTCGGTATAAAGGAACTGTGGGGCGGCATTTCATCAGAGGAGTGCCGTGTCGCAGCGGAGAGAAAACAGGCTGCCGACCTCGCAACGTTACGATCGACCATAACACGTGCGGGATGGGATAGATGCCAAGAGTTGAGGGAAGCGAGACGCATTTGCAGACAGAAAAAGAAAGAGGCCGAAATGCGTGAGTACGTAGAGCTTGATAAGCTGGCCGACAGGGGTAATGCTCGAAAATTCTACAAAAAAATGCGGCGGCTTACCAAAGGTTTCAAGACTGGAGCATACTCTTGTAGAACCCGCAAGGGTGATTTAATCACCGATATCCAGAGCATACTTAAATTATGGATTGAACACTTCTCCACTCTGCTGAATGGCAGTGACCGCACAACGCCAAGAGAAGGCGAACCCGATTCCCCGATCGATGATGATGGATCACAAGTTCCATTGCTCGACCGTGAAGAAGTTCGAATAGCAATTACCCGCCTGAAAAACAGCAACGCAGAGGGGCCGATGGATTGCCGGCCGAGCTATTCACACACGGCGGCGAAGAACTTATAAGGAGCTTCTTTGTAGAATATGGTCGGACGAAAGTAATCCGCAACCTTTGGAATTTAAGTGTGCTATGCCCAATCCATAAAAAAGGAGACCCCACAATATGCGCCAACTACTGTGGGATAAGAATCCTCAACATCGCATATAAGATTCTACTTATAGTATTGTGTGAAAGATTAAAGCCCACCAATAAACAAACTGATTGGACCTTATCAGTGTGGATTTTGGACCTGGCAAATGAACAACCGACCAGATATTCACCACGCGCCAAATCTTGGAAAAGACCAGTGAAAGGCGAATCGACACACACCATCTCTTCGTCGTTTTGGTATCCCCGCAAAACTAATATGTGTAAACTGAGCAACACCAAAAGCTCTGTCAGAATCGGGAAGGCCTCTCCGAGCCGTTCGATACCAAACGAGGTTTCAGACAAGGCGACTCCCTATCGTGCGACTTCTTCAACCTGCTTCTGGAGAAAATAATTTGAGCTGCAGAACTAAACAGAGAAGGTACCTTCTTCTATAAGAGTATACAGCTGTGTGCGTATGCCGATGAAATTAATATCATCGGCCTCAACACGAGCGCCGTTAGTTCTTCTTTCTCCAGACTGGACAGGGAATCAAAACAAATGGGTCTGGCAATGAACGAGGGCAAGACAAAATATCTCCTGTCATCAAAAAAACAATCGTCGCACTCGCGACTTGTCTTTCACGTCACTGTTGACAGTCGTAGATAATTTCGTCTATCTTGGAACCAGCGTAAACACCACCAACAATGTCAGCCTGGAAATTTAACGTAGAATATCTCTTGCCAACAGGTGCTACTTCGGGCTTAGTAGGCAATTGAGAATTAAAGTCGTCTCTCGACGAACAAAAACAATAACCTCGAAGTAGTCATTATTCCCGTCATGCTATGTCTATGGTGCAGAGGTAAATGTGGTGATGCCACTAATATGTAAAATATAAAATTATTCACAGCTCTAACAAACTTGACGTTATTTTACAAATAAAAGCATAAAATAGCTCTGTTACATCATTTGTAATAACAATTGATAATTTGAAACGAATAAATTTACCTATTTACTTATTTTTTGCATAAAAAATTTCACTTTGAACAAAATATTACAATTTCATTGAAGTGCAAGGTATTAGTATGGCCACAACGAAATTGTGTACATGCAAAATGGACAACTGCGCTGTTTTGTGTACATGCCGGCCATTGTTATGTTGCTGCCCTCTCACAAACGTTCATGTAATAGGATTCACAACGCCATTTTCAGTTCACTGTCGGGCTGCTGCAGTCTGCCGCGAGCATTGTGTTCCGCGCATCATTCATGATAGGCTTTGTAAAATAAAACAATCAAAAATAAATAAAGCAAATAGAAATTTATTATAATAATCAAAGCATACCCTGAGAGTCCGGTTTAATTTTACATAAAGTAGATATTCAGGAAACAAAAAATGTACTTGCATCAGTAAAAGCAGAGAACGTATATTTATAGAGAAGGTTCACGATATCAAAAATTTAGGGATATTTCAATTTTGGGATATTTACTGTTTTGGATGAGTGCATTTCACCACA
>NW_017537519.1:60455-84491 GCF_001853355.1 Bactrocera latifrons | reverse complement strand
TTTGCCATCCATCCTCTTTTAGTGTGAGTTCCAACATTTTTCCCAAATAAGCGTTAGGGTGTGCGCTCTTATATATTTATCAACACCTGCATACTGAGCTATGCTCAAAGATCCTTGTGAATGATACCCATAAAGCCGGCAATATTGCAGCTGATTTTGCTGCATAGCCTTCTTAGCGCTACCGTTTTGCAGATAATAATAAGACGTTAAGAACATTGTGATCAGGTACGTTTCGAGGGCTGCTGAAATATTCTGTGTCATGGCTGGAAAAATACTGTCGACACTAAGAGATTTGAACAATTCCAAGCCGTTCATTGACTAAAGTATTTTGTCCTTCGCTATGATATCGGTTAAGACGTTTTTTACGCTACCTCCCATACGTTGGAGACATTTTTTATTTTGCAAAATTTCTTTATTTATTGTATCTTAAAAGCTTAACAATAAGTTATAAAATATTAAATAAATTCAAAACTAGGCAAGCTTCAGCAAGTGATTGAGATGTTTTGGTGATACATTGCTCCTTAACACGCAGGCATACCTCTTCTTTTTAGGTGTGTTTCATCTCAGGAATTTAATAACACATTAACCAAAGTGTTTGGATGATCTCGGAGTTAAGATATATATTTAATTTAGCTATCTCCTATTTTTTCTTTAGCATATCATTACCAAGACCTTTATGGACATTTTCATTATGAATTTACCACGTTAGTGATTCTTATAAGCATTGGATTGGAATCTTTGTATTAGATCAATTTTGGTTGCACAGGTCGTACTTCAAGTTGAATGCCATACATCCATACCGGTTTTATGACCGCATTGTATAAAAGCACTTTGTTGTCTAGGCTAAGTTTAGAGTATATATTTAAAAGAAACTTTAAATTTGCAACGCTTATTTTCATGCAAGTTATTTTATTAGATTTATGTTTCTTCCACGTAAGTAACCGAGATAAGATGGTTCATTCGCTTGTGGTACTAAAACATTGTTAATTTTTACTGGCGGGAACCTTTTTTCTCTTAACGAAAACACTGACCTGTGGTAGACCAGCATTTATCGTTCATCAGTTATGACATCTCCTACTTTCGACATAAATTGTCTATTATTTAAATAAAATTCCAATATTTTATACAATTCTATTTCACCCAAGTCTCATATAGGCATGTTGGAGTCGGTTGGCGGCTTCATAGACTTATGAACTTTCCAAAGGAAAATTCGATTGCTTGAATTTGAACACAGATTGTTTATATACATATGTTTCTGCATTGAAATCTACTCGCGTTTAAGCGTTTTTTTTTTTTAATTTAACAGATTTCAATTGAAGCTGAGTGGAAGTGGAGCGGTTTCTCTACCACTCTTGTCTTTTATGCCTTTTTTCATTTACAAGCTTTCTATTTCTCTATTAGTAATACATGTGCCCAAAAAATAAGGTGACATTGTATTTATTTTGAAAATTCTTTATTTATTCTTCCAAATCAATTTCATTCCCTCCAAAGTAATCCCTTCTAGATGTAGTACATTATGCCAACGGATTTTCCACTCTTCGAAACATTGGTTGTAGTTACTTTCCGGGATGGCCTTCAGTTCCGTCTTCACTGTGGCTTGAATCTCCTCTATCGTATAAAAACGGTGTCTCCGGAGCGGTCTTTTGAGCTTGGTGAACAGCCAGAAGTCGCACGGCCCCAGATCAGGTGAATACGGTGGTTGCGGAACGATATGGGTTGAGTTTTTGGCGAAATGATAATTTAATGCAAATCCTTTACTCAACAAATTTCGACATCGCAAAAAACGAAAAACTCACTTTTAGCAGCTCACAAAACGACACGTATCTCAAACACTAACGAATATTTTTGACATGAAATTTGACATAAATGGGACTGACGGTATTACAAACCTAAAAAAAAATAATAATTCTCCAAATCCTTCGACGCGCGCAGTTTAAATTCAAATGTCACCTTATTTTTTGGGCACAGTCTGGGACCAAGCGACTTACTGTTTTGTTATGTGTTAGCGGCGTTAGTTATTATAGCATTGAGCTCTCTTATGCTTTCGTCAACATATCTTCCTGTATTTATTTTTTAATAAATATTAATGTGGCTAATTATGTATTTTTTATATTTTAACCAGTTCATTTTATAAGATGTTAGACCCACTTTTGGATGAACGAATATGAGTTGTTCACATATTTTTATTAGTACAGGAGTGTGATAAAAAGATAAATCAGCACAGTATCAGCTGTTTTGTGCGATTTATCTATATTTTTGATTTAAGCGAAATCAATTAAATCTGGTATTTTGTTATTTCCGCTTACGAGGACATATTATGTCAAGTATATAGTGCCTGTTTATAATATTATATTATGATACAGTTGTCTTCCTTTCGAGTAAAGTAGTCTTGAGCCCCAATACGCGTGTTTGCATTGTAATCTCTACCTGCTAGAAATCTTTGGCCTAGCGAACCAAAAGAAATCTTTACATTCGATGTTTGTAATTTTAAATCAAGTAGTGCTGTTCCACTATGTGCCTAGTGTACGACGTGCTTGAATTCCGACAGACAATTTCGTTTTTAAGTCTTTATATATAGGGCAACACCTATGGTTTACAGTGTGATTTCTTCCCACAATTACTACATTTTTTATTTAAATCCTCTTTTGTAAGAGAGCATTGTGATAAGGAATGTAAATCACCACACACCACGCAGGGTGCAATATGATTTCGTGTATCTATACTCTTGACAGTGCATTGTACTGGACCATTTCTTTTGTGTGGTTCCTCAAAAGTAATTCTGCGATGGACCAGTTATTTTAGGTTCTAAATGGGATRTGTTTAAGTTTTCTTAAGTTTTGTAGAAATTCAATTCCATTTTGGACATTGGTTGTGGGACTTTGTTCCTGTTAAAAATTAATATTAAACCATCTTCTTCTAGTGGTTCTTTGACATCATTAGGGTCTATCGAAGACTCTCTACCTTTTATGACAACACGCCCACGCAAATAGATTGGAGGGTGTTTGGCAATCACGACTGTGGTGGTATTTGCATCATCATAAGCTTTTTGATCAGTAAGCCAAATCTGTTGCCATTAACAATTTCCGGCTTTTTACCATTTGGCGAGCCCTTTTGATTTTTTTGGTATTCACCGCTGGTTTAATTGCATTTGATTTCTTTTTTACATTTATATACTGATCAATACCATTTTTTGTATACTGTGATCAGGTACGTTAAGAGCGCTTTTGAAATAGTCTGCATCATGGTTGGAAAAATACCGTCCGGACCAAGAGATTTAAACAGTTCGAAGCCTAAAGTGTTATATTATATTTTGACCTTCGTTATGATAATACAGGTTAGAGATTTTGTCTAAAAAATCCTTGTGCTGATTTTTGGTAAATTCATTAGTTTCGTTACTTGTTTATCGACCATTACTCTTTCGTTTTTATATTTAGCTTTCAGTGCTTCCAAACCCAAATTGAAATTGTCGTCTTTAAGGGTGAACTGTCTGACTATTACGAATGCTTGCCCTTTGGTTTTTTATCTGAGGTGATACAACTTTCGCGCTTTCGATAATTTAGGATGGTTTATGTGCACGGCCGTGAACATGTTATGGAAGGACATGACCTGGAAAGACGTCCAATCTTCAAAACTTTCGTAAAAGGTTTCTGTGTCACATGTGGGCATCTCGAGATGGATGCCTGAACTCGCGTCTTGGGTTCCTTCGTACGGGTATAGGCAGGTTTCATATATTGCGTACGCTGATGATTTAAAGTTTTGTGGTAGATCTGAATCGTCAGAATCTACTATGGCGTCATGAGCCGCTTGGATTATTATTTCTAATAACGACTCAGAATTTTCATGAATCGGTGAAGAGGAAAATTTAGAGCAGTTTCTTATTTTACTGTCACTTTGGAAAATTAATTTGACAACATGTTTTAGGCGTATAGCTCCTGCAGGTGTATTTTGATTATTTTCGTTATTAACCATTTTGTTATATTGTATATTAAAGTATTGTTAAATTTTTTCTCAGTGTAAACTGATTTATGGTATATAATCCAAGCGATAAAGTATAATAAACCGTATACTATTTTAAGTAAATAAGAGTTATTTTTTTATTGTACACAACTCTATATAAGGTATATCTCGATTATTTATAGACGTTACAAAAATCTCTTAAGACAGTGTTTATTTATTGATGAATATTTTTTTGCCCCAGATATATCAGATATGTTGCAATTTTGCCAGCTATTTTTCCAATCCTCTAAGCACAATAAAAAAGTATTTTTGCGAACTCGTTTAGCACCTTCTTCGATTCAGTATTTATCTCATCAATCGTAAAATACCGTAGTCTCTTCATGAAACTCTTCAGTTTAGGAAACAAAAAATAATAACAGGGGAACAGGTCTGTGCAATACTTGTACAGTGGCTGCGGCAGTATTAATGTGTTCACTATATGCCGCAGTCAATACTGGGAATGCGCTCGCGCACTCAATTTTGCCTTTCACAAAAAATCTATACAGGCTCTTTGGACTGCTCAACAATGATAAACCAAAACACATCCAAACAAAAAAATCAAAAATAGAACACTCACGGCCCGCGAAAAAATTCGTGATACTTCTTGTACAGAGAAAATTATAGTTTTTAATGACTCAACCTTTAACGAATAACAAGTTTTTATGTGTAATAAATTTTTTCAGTCTTGGTACGACTACAAATTAAGATGGGAACCTAAAGAATATGGAGGGGTGCACATGCTGCACGTCCCTTCGGATCACATCTGGCGTCCGGATATAGTTCTATATAATAAGTAAGTACTTAATACATATTTAATATCTAGATATTTCCTATGTTAAGCTGAGTGAATTATACTCGTATATACGAAATGTAACCTAATACACTAGCATTAATTCTTTCTTTATTGACGTAAGCATAGTTTACGCGGTTATAGCTGCGGTTATAACAGCGTCAGTCGTTGTTTCTTTTCGTTTCTTAGCGCCAATTTGAGATTCCTAGTGTAGCTAGGTCTTTCTCCACGTGGCCTTTACAGCAATATAGATGTATTCTTCTTCCTCTACTCCCCCGGTGGCTATTGTGTCGCACACTCTTAGAGCTGGAGTATTTTTATCTATTCGGATGACATAATATTCGCCGTTTCCAAAGTGCAAAGGATCATAAATCTTCGGCAGAACCTTTCTCTCGAAAGCTTGTACCACCGACACATCAGATGCTTTCATCGTTAATGCTTGTCACCATAATAACGAAGTTTTGTGTTTGTTTGTCGAGAGAGGACTTTACTTCGCAACTGCCTACTCAGTCCGAAGTAGTACTTATTGACAAGAGTTATTATTCTTTGGATTTCGAGGCTATCGATGTTGTTGGTGTGAACGTTGAACGTTGGTTCCAAGATAGACGAAATTATCAACGAATTCGAAGTTATGACTGTCATCACGACATTGGAGCCAAGTCGCAAGTGCGACGAATGTCTGCTTGATGACAGGAGATATTTCGTCTCGCCCTTTTTCACTACCAGACCCATTTGCTTCGCTTTCTTATCCAGTATGGTGAAAATAGAACTAACAGCGGAGCTGTTGAGTCTAATATCATCGTCGTACGCCAGCAGCCGTACASCCTTATAGAAGATTGTTCTTTCTCTATTCAGCTCGAATTATTTTCTCCAGGAGTAGATTGCGACTTCTTGCACGATAGGGAGTTGCCTTGTCTGAAACCCCGTTTGTTGTCGAACGGCTCAGAGAGGTCGTTTTTGATCCTGACTGAGGTTTTGGTATTGCTCAAAGTCAGTTTAGCCGTATTAGTYTTTTGGGGATACCAAATTCAGCTGCTGTCAAAAGCAGTTTTGAAATCGCCGAAGAAGAAGTACACTGTCTGCCTTATGTGTATTATACAACAAATTGTTAGGACTTGTGACTTGATTCGATGTATGTCGATACATACGAATTACAGTATGGACTTGTCCTGACCTCTCAATATTTGCCTAACACAAGATGTAATAATACTAGGATTTAGAGTATATTACCTCAACTACTCTGATGTAATAAAATAGTAAGGTAAATTTCATAGCACGACTTTGTAAATTGACTACTTTCAAATAATAGGAAACGGTCAGTTTGGGTGGAACCGAACATTTTATATACTTGGAACTTGCATGAATTAAAGTCAAAAAAACTATCTTAAGGTACAATCAACATCTAGATAATCATAATCCAGACATCCTGACCGACATAAATGTAAATATAAAGATAATGTTCTTATAGAAGATTGTACCTTCTCTATTTAGTTCTGCAGCTCGAATTATTTTTTCCAGAAGCAAGTTGAAGAAGGCGTACGATAGGGAGTCGCCTTGTCTGAAACCTCGTTTGGTATCGAACGGCTCGGAGAGGTCCTTCCCGATTTTGACGGAGCTTTTAGTRTTGMTCAACGTCAGTTTACACAGCCGTACTAGTTTTGTGGGGATACCAAATTCAGACATCGCGGTATAAAGGCAGCTCTTTTTCGTGCTTTCGAAAGCAGCGTTGAAATCGACGAAGAGGTGGTGTGTGTCGATTCTCCTTTCAGGGGTCTTTTCCAAAACTTCCATTATGGTGAATATCTGTTCGGTTGTTGAACAGGTCTGAAGCCACACTGATAAGGTCCATAAATTTGTTGACGGTTAGTTTTAATCTTTCACACAAAATGCTCGATAGAACCAATGTTGAGGAGGATTATCTCGCGGTAGTTGGCGCAGATTGTGGGGTCTCCTTTTTTGTGGATTGGGCATAGCACACTTAAATTTCAATGGTTGGTCATGCTTTCGTCTRACCATATTTTACAAACAAGCTGATGCATGCTCCTTATCAGGTGACTAGATCACCTTTTGGGGGTTCGGTATCTATCCCATCCCGCACGTGTTGTGGTCGATCGTAACGTTGCGAGGTAGGCATCCTGTTTTCTTTCCGCTGCGACACGACACTCCTCGTCGTACCAGGTGTTCTTTTGCAGTTGCAGCTGTACGTAAGGAGTTTGAAATGTCGTCCCACAGTTCCCTTATACCGAGTTGTTGACGAGTGCTCTGAGAGAGCAGGACGTCGAACCTTTCTTGTGTTAGCGTACGTTTATTGCTGCAAAGAGGCGCGTGCGAATCTTGGCTGCAACRAGACAGTGGGCCAAGTCGATGTTAGGACCTCGGAGCGCACGCACATCAAAAACATTGGAGACGTGTCTTCCGTCTATCACAACAAGAGCGATCTGGTTGGTGGTTTTTCGATCCAGAGACAGAAAGGTAGCTTGATGTATATTCTTATGCTGGAATCTAGGAGTACATTCATTATTTCGGGCCCCGGCGAAGTCAATCAGCTTCAACCCATTTGGAGATGTTTCCTCGTGGAGGCTGAATTTACCGACCGTAGTGCCACAAATACCTTCTTTGCCCACCCTGGCGTTAAAGTCGTCAAGCATGTGGCGGGGGCAGCTCTCATAAGAGCGTTCCAAGCACTCATAAAAGGCATCTGTGGTGACATCGTCCTTCTCTTCCGTCGGGGCGTGGGCGCAAATCAGTGWTATATTTAAGAACCTCGCTTTGATGCGGATTATGGTTAAACGTTCATTCACCGGAGTGAATTATAGTACTCGGCGATGAAGACGAAGACGTTCATTCACCGGAATGAATGATAGTAATCGTCGAAGGAGGCTCTCTTCCACCACGACTCCCACACCCAACATGCGCTCCTTTATATGGCCACTGTAGTAAATGCCACAAGGACCTACTCGTCTCGGTCCTTGTCCCGTCCATCGCATTTCTTGGACGACGATGATGTCAGCCATTATTTTCATGAGGACATCAACCAGCTGGGCAGCGGCACCTTCCCAATTAAGGGACCGGACATTCCAAGTGCATGCTCTCAATTCGTAGTCCTTATTTCGTTTGCCATGGTCGTCATCAAAAGTGGGATCTCTCATCCGAGGCTGTTGTTGCGTTTTCATTGGGTTGGTTTTTTTACTTGGCGGGTCCCAAACCCAGCGCACAACCCTATGCAGGGAATGTTTCGCCTTCTCACTTTAGCTCGCCTTCAAACGGATGTTCTTAGGCTACCCAGAGGATACTTGGTCAAGGACCGGAAGTCGTGAGCTGCTTGAGTCATATGTAAAAGAATCGTTCCTGGCCACTGCCAAGTGAATGGCGATCAGAGAACTTTCCTCACTTGCGTGAACTTCTACACATGACTCCATCTTCCAGCACACATCGAATTATTTAAGTAATAAAAAAAGTTGTGATCCCTGTCTCACCCTCAAATGAGTCAAATTTGTTTATATTAGTTAATGTTTTCTAAGTCTATGCTTTTGATTTCACCTGCTACCTTTTGCACTTCTCACTGTTCATGGTATTCTACTAGATATGATATTTTGTGTGYGTTATTTTTCATAATTTTTTGTACCTAAGTATAAGTATGCACTATATAAATGAGTATATTATAACTTTGTCATGTTTTTTATCCATATTTCTTCGAGCTTTGGTTTTCATTTTCTCATAATTTTTAATTGTGGTGTTTAGAAAAAGGTTCATTTGGTGATAAAGCAAAAAAAATAAAATAAAATTATTTGACGACTTACCCGTTTTTCTATACATACAAACTGTTGGATAGCAGCAGTGCGGGAATGACCTAAGGCGAGTGTGCGGGGAAATTCTGGTTTTAGTCGTAGTCGTACGACGTATCGGCCATCTTCTGATCGAGTAGTTGTGGTTTTATAAAAAACCTCACAATACCGATCTTCAGGGGTTGTRATTGATACGGGGGGGAGTTCTTCTAACTCCCAAGACTTTCTTAATTGTGAATTCAGGTACTCGTTTAAGACTTCCTCAACTTGAGTTGTCAGTGTTGTAACTGGTTCCGCAACTAGTCCGCCTAGGACCCACCGGAAAATGGTATTTTGCGTCAGAAATAAATTTGTGATTTTCACAATACCTTCAAGTATTATTTGTTGTATGAGATCGCTGCCTAATAGAAGATCTATCTGAGCGAGGGTGTTGCAGTTTGGGTCTACTAGCTTTAGGTGTGAAACCTTTTGCCAATGCTTGCTATTTATATGATAGCTGGGTAACATATTGGTGAATTGAGGTAGTTGGGGAAAAAGAGGGTAATTGGCAGATTTTATTTCCGTTTTGAACAACTCTTCCGCCCATTCCCGTGATTTCAAAATTGGCCAGTTTTGTTTGCAACTGTAGCCTCTTTTGTACCCTAGATGCAATAAATGATCGTTGTGATCCTTGGTCTATTAAGRCTCTGAGTTTAAACAGTTCTCCTCGGTGTTYGATGGAGACAACTGCTGTGGGTAATAGTACCCTACTGTGATTTTCGCTATGTAGCGTTTGGGTTTTCAACGCCTTTGAGCAGCATGGTGCTTCTTGGCAATTTTCAGAATTCGTTGTTGCAACTAAACCTGTTGCTCTTTTTATGATTGCGCTGTTTGGGGGTGAGCTGGAAAAATTGTTAATGTGTAACATCGAATGATGTCGTTTATGCCAATAAACGCAATTAAATTTTCTTTCACAGTCTTTAAGCATGTGTGCATGTGATAAGCAGTTTGTGCAAACCTTACAAAATTTTTCCTGTCAATTATATTTAATTTCTTAAATTTCTCGCAAGATTTAAGTTTATGTCCTCCTGAACATAATTCGCATGACGTTTGTTTGTACTGTTCAGATGTGAACGTTTGATTTTTGAAGAAGCTTCTATTTGAATTGTTGTTATTATTAGCCTGGGATCTGTGGAAGCTTCTATTAAGGTCATGGGAAATACCTTTTGGTTTATTTATCTTTTTATCAGTTCATTTGCTGCCACGCGTTTTTTTCTTGATGAAAGAGATTCTTCTCAAAGAAATAACGATTTTTCTGATAATGCGGCGGTGTATATATTTRCTAGATTTGGGTCCCAATTGTCTTTGGGAACGTTTTGTGTGGCTATAACCKACAAACAGTTGGAAACAGTGGATTGAAGTTTCATATATTCTTCACTTGTTTCCTTTTGAATTTTGGGYAAGTTCATCAATATCGTTATTTGCTTATCTACCAGTATTCGTTCGTTTTCGTACCTTGATCTCAAAGCTTCCCAAGCTATATGTAAATTGTCGTCATTTAATGCGAACTGTTTTACGATGACGCCTGCTTGACCTTTTGTTTTGTATCTGAGGTGATACATCTTTTGAGCATTTGATAATTTCGGATGGTTTATGTAAACAGCTGTGAACATGTCCCGGAAGGACGGCCATTGTTCATAACCACCATGGAAAATTTCAGTGTCGCATGCGGGCACCTTAAGGTGGATACCCGAACTTGMCTCTKGATTTTGAATTTGTGGCAGCTCTACTCTYGGAGGTGGAATAGGTGCAACTGYTTTA
Organism: Bactrocera latifrons; assembly: GCF_001853355.1. NCBI lineage: Eukaryota > Metazoa > Arthropoda > Insecta > Diptera > Tephritidae > Bactrocera > Bactrocera latifrons. The sequence goes on along the minus strand of NW_017537519.1, from coordinate 74,120 downwards.
ATTAATTTTAGCTGATCTGCGATCATAATTTTTATGTCTTCATACTGGCCTAAGCAGTTTTCAAATTTGGCGGAAGCAGAAGATTTAAAGTTTTCCGCTAGATCTGAATCGTCAGTATCTACAATTGCGTCATATGCAGCCTGGAGACGTGTCCAAAAATTTTCAATTGTTTAGCTTGTTATTTCTAGCGCAGATTCAGAATTTTCTTGAATCAGCGAAGAAGCAAATCTATTGCAATATTTTATTACACAGTCACTCTCAGAAATGAATTTAGAGTATGATATGTCTTTCCCCTTTTTTGTTTCGTAGCACCTTGCTTCGAGCGTGTAACTTCTGCAGGTGTACATGGACTTTTTTTGTCAGAAATCATTTTTGGGACCATTAGCAGCTGAGTTGGTTTAAGCTCTTTTGAGTCTGAGCTCATTTAAAAGATGAAATGAATAATCAAAATGTTTCAGTAACTTGAATAATAGAAGTATATAAATTTTCGCACAATGTATGTATAATACGTCGCAAAAAGACGCTTTGTAAGTAGAGCTGCAAAGAAAATTGATAAACTTGTAATTTCTTTGTTTGTTTTTTAATATACTGAAATGACTTGCTGAATTCCAAGTTAGATTTCCTATATGTATGGCTATGGTTGAACGAGAACTCTTTATGTAAATAAGAGTTTTGAATCAAATTGATAACAAAAACGCTTTTAATTAATTTAATGTTCCCGTTTTAAATAGGGTATATTTTTCTGTTTTTTTTTTACCAGTAAGTAGAAACCGCGAAAACAAAATTAGCAGAATAATTTCCGTAACTTCAGTTGTTTGTGGATATGTATGAATGTACATGTATATGCAAATGTATATACATATACAGATGTGTTATTCGTATAAATTATGTTATATATTAAGGAACAAATTATACTCTTGTAAAATATACATATATACATACATAAGTAAGTATGATATATGCATGTATATATATATATTCTTTTTTATTTACTCATATGAACATACATATATATTTATATGTTTAAGCTTTTTCTTTATTTTTGTCTGGTTATGTTTTGCCTTATGCTTATATTGAGCATTGATTATGTATAAAAGGGTATTGCTGGAAATTAGAGCGCAACTAAATGCTTACGATTTTTTTGTTTTTTTGTTTTTGTGGATACTTATTTTTTGTGTTTTTCCACAAACCGTTAAGAATTTATTGGCAATCCATAATTATTTACATATATAACCAAACTGTTTTGCTTCTAGCGGAATTTGGGTTTTTACCGGGAAATAACCCGAATTTTAAAAACATTTTTGAAAAGGAAATATTGAAAGGAATCGATACGACTCACTTTATTTTCCTCCAGGGGTTTTTTGGGAACAATGTATAATGTTAGTTTGCTTCTTTTGATTCAGCACTTCTTCCTTATCCTTGCTGTGGTGGTACTGATTTAGTGTAGTTGTAGTTATTTTGTTTTTTTGGTTAGTTCGCGACCGCTCTTTCCAGTTACATATGTATATTTTGTTGTGATTCGCACCCGCTATATATTATTTAGCTTTGAATTTATTTCGCGCTCTTTTCTCTTTTTTTATAGTTGTTACTGTTTTACACCGCTTTCTTTTTTTTATATTTGTATCATTTCCATTCTGTTGGATTTCACGTTTTTTTTTTGTTTTTTCCAAGTTTGTGCACTTGGCGTATGTTAAAAATATGCACTTATTTGTCACTCAGGCCAACTTTTTATTTTATTTTTTTATTTTTACATAGTGCCTTTCACTATGGCTCGAAGGACCATATGTTTACTCACTTATTTTGCTTCCACGACACTTGCTGCGATTGGGTGTCTCACCCGGGATTCTTCCACTGCACTCATCTAGCCACATTTATTGCTACCATGTATGGGAAATGGCGCCGTCTTGGTGAAACCAAATGTCGCTGAGATCACGACCCTAAATTTAAGGTACTAAGTAGTCGGTTATCATGACGCTATTTTTTCTAGATGAAATTGCAGTACTTTAATTTCTTTAGGATGCCTGTTCTCCCAAACGTGGCAATTTTGCTTGTTTACATACCCATTAAACCAGAAATGGGACTCATCGCGAAAAAAWTTTTCGCTCGAAAACGTCGGATCTTCTTGGAACTTTTTAAGGACAAATAGAGTGAAACGATGTCGCGTGGGAAACTCGGACATTCAGTTCTTGCTACATGTATGTTGTCCGCTTTCAATTAAATATTTCGACGTAAAATACGCCGAGTCGTTTCATACGTCAGTCTGACCGAGCCAACTCTCCAGGGAACTCATGTACACTCTCAGCTACAGGTGCTATATTTTCTTCACTGCTTGGTGGACGTGATCTGTTCGGTCAAATATCATGGTAAATATTATTTTAATGGGATCAAATTGAAAGGTAAATTTTTAAATTATACTTCGGGTGTTTTTCGAATCAGTAATTTTTTTTTTCTGTAAGTTGTTAATGACATCTATGCTAAGTTYCACGTCAAATATTCAATAGAAATTCGAAGAAGGCTCTAATGGTCACCACAAAGAGGATTTTTCCAAGTGCTATGATTCGTTGGCATAAGTGTATTGCGGGGGGAGGGGATTACTTTGAAGGAAATGAAATGGACAAAATTCAGCTTTCAATTAAATCACAGTAGTATATAGACATGTATAAAATTTACGAATAACGTTCTTGCAAAGCTTGCTAGGCAAATAATTTAAATTTTTTGCCACTACCTAAGGATTAAGTTGGMTATGCACTACATGTTAAGACATTTCAAAAATAAAAAAATGTGCCGTAGCAATTAGCGGGACTTAAATATGAAATCATATTGTAATGTTTACTTCACTTGGAGTTAGCCAAGAGATCATCAGAGATAAATTGAGTGGCATAGTGAAAGAAACCGAATTTTTTCATAAGTTATTAACTATTATTTCATTCCGCAGTGTTTTTTGGTAGGTACATAAGTATTTTTTTTAAGTTTTCTGAAGCTTTGTAATAATATAAGCAATGAAAAATATACTTTTTAGGAAATGGACAAAAAATCGGATATTTCAAATGTAACCCGAAGTGCTACTGCCGCTAAAAGTGCGGTCTCTTCATATTAAAAGTAAAGAAAAAAGGGTATTCTATAGAGAAATTGGAGTGAGTGCAGCTACTGTTACTCAAGTAGCGAAAATTGAGCGCACGTTCAAAAATGGTGACGTGGAAAAATGTCTGATCGCGTTCGGCGTAAAGTAGTGAATCTCGCTCTAGAAATGCGCACCAATCGAGCTAGAGAAATTACAAAGGAGCTAAATGATGCCATTCAAAATGCAAAGGACAGTTGAACGCATTGAATAATTTTAGAATAAACCAAATTTGATTGCTATTTATTCATGATTTCATCAAAGAACATCTAATTCTTTGRCAACATTTTTAATATAATATAATTATTCTTCGGATGACGAGCAAGTTGAAAGAGCATGAAATGTTAGGTTACACCCGAGCTTACTTGGTTAATATAGTAATATTGACGCGTTTGAACTTCGCAAGTTGCGACAATATACACTTTTCGGTAAAAATCGAAGTTAGTTGTTCCTTACTTGTATATATATTAGAAATTTTAAGTTTTTGTGCAAAGGCACATTCAATACCGTACAAGGATTGTTAGTAGGTTTGTGTTTTTACAGTTAAATTTAAAGTTACGTTATTTTTTTTGTGTTGAAAATTAATTTAGTAATTATTAATAAATCGTTAAGAATGAAATAACATTAAATGTATGTATGCACTTTAATAGAAATAGATATGAACTTTTGTAGTTTTGTTAAACTAATTCATAGGAATGAAGTTTTATCGTGATTACTTAGATGTTACTTGCTTGAACTCACCCTTTTGAACCCTATGCAAATATTCTTGAAATGTTTAACTACTACATAGGTGAAAAATTCTTGACATGTATGCTAAAAGAAATCGAAACGAAAGGATATACTATTAGTATTGTAAAGATAGCGAAACCGTGAAATATTGTGATTAGATAACCTATTTATAATTTTTGGTSAAAAATATAATAATGTTTGAATTTGATTGTGCAACAGTTACCTTATTTAACCCAAATTTCTAAACCAGAGGTAAAATAAAACCAAAATATCGTAGTGAACATCTTTGTTAATACTTACTTTCTATTTTTTAATAACTATAAAACATATATGGATACTTTTTTATTTGCATATTTCTTTGCTTATGCCATTCGTATCGACTTAAATATTTGCAAATATTAATTAGATAGTTATTATTTATTATATTTTAAATTTAGGAACTTCGCCAAAACCAACCAAAGTAAAGAGTAAAGTTTTGCGAAATCTTTAATAAATATGTATACACGTTTTATAAGAACACATAAATATTTCTTGAACGTAATAATATTTCATTGAAGAATTAAAGATAGATTGGTATAAAATCCTTAATTGCTCAGTAAAAAGTTGTTGTTTAATAACTTTATAAAATATGATTGCTCTCTCCCTTTCAGTGAGAGAGGAGTTGGACATCTCTTTATCCCTGCTGATGTGTAAGCCAAGTCGCGAATGCGAAAACTGTTTTCTTGGTGACAGGACTTGTCATCTTGTCCTCAACCACAATAAGTTTCTTTTCATGCTGTCGAAGCAGCTTTAAAATCGGTGAGTAGGTGCTGTATCCACCTTCCTTTCACGAGTCCTTTGCAAGATTTGGGGCATTATCAAAATCTGTGTGATAAAAAATTTTCTAAGTATTTTTGCACACTTGGTAAGGTTGAATCAGTTTTTTGGCGGTAATCTTCAGTATTTCACACACTTCGCTCGACAAGCGAGGCTTATTACACGGTAATTGGACTAAGGCCTCCTTGTTTATGTGGGCTGGGCAGACCACATACTATGAATAAGTTTTCATTTTAGAGCATGCTTTCCACTTTTTTGTGAATTGGGCAGCGCAAACTTAAATTCCAGTCGTCAGGTATACTTTCGTTCTACTTAGAAGCTGATGCATGCTCCTTATCAGTTCTTCGCCGCCGTGTTTGAACAGTCACCAGATAACCTCTGTGAGTTCCACAAGATCAAATTATGGTCTTTAAACTTTCTGTTAGTTGCCGCCTCTTTTCGCAGAAATTTTAAGCATTATCCCTGCGAGCCAGCTTGTCAAGCTCTTCCTATTCGCGCATTCCGGCCTCATTTTTGTATGCATATGCACCTCGATTCCCTCTTCAATTATCGGTATCTATCCCATCTCGCTCCTATTGTGGTTGATCGTAACATTGCAAGGCAGCCCGTCCGCTTTTCGCCACAGCCGATCGACAGTCCTCATCGTACCAGCTATTCTTTCCAGTACAGAGTATAGAGCAAATATGTCGGAAAGTTTGTTTTTTTTTTGCAATATAAATACACACTTGATAATTGGAACGTTACATGAATAAACTTTGTAACACGTTGTGTCTAGGCAAAAAATTGCCAAGCAAAACATTTTGTTAGAATTAATTTAATTGAAGTCATAAAATAAAATTTATTGTTAATAAAAAAATAGTTTTACCAAAGCTTATAATCATTATTTGTGCAGAAAAATGTGCCAAGGAAAAAATGCTAAAGAAAACAAATTTGAAAACCAAAAATGAAATGCCAATTGACGCTTTTTATAATCATTTCAGAATAAAAATATCAACTTTTAAGGTAAGAAATATTATTTTGTTATTTGAAATGTATTATTATTACTCTGTTACACTATAAGCTCGATCCCTTATGAAATAAATGGCCTACTGGATGTTACGAAGAAGTATCTTTATATGACGGTGGCATGGTGCAGCAGTGTAGTCAGTTAACACACTGGAGCGAAAAACAGTAAATGTCTTTATTTCATTTCCATTCTCTTTTCTACTTCATAACTTTATATTTGAACACGATGGAGCTGCTGACGATGAGTTCAACGCGTTTCCAGCTGTTGGAAACCAAAGACGCTAAGCCGGAGCAAACAGGGACCCGGTGTTCTCAGAATAAGAATATTTTTCAATGCTTATTTTTTGACAGATCACGCACATCACCATCACCCATCTTGAGACCCAGCCTTCATTATTGGATAATATTCGTAAAAAAAGTAGAGATACAAAATTGAACACCTAGGAATTCCTTAAATTAAAAATTGTAAAGGTAGCTAAACCGTATGATAATTTTTATACCAATTGACCTAAAACTAAGCGAGATAGATATGTACATGGTTATATATATTATATATAAATGATCAAGGTGACAAGAAAAGTTGAAATCCGGTTTACTGTCTGTCTGCCCGTCCGTGCAAGCTGTAACTTCAGTAAAAATTGAGATATCTTAATGAAACTTGGTACACGGGCTTATTAGTACAAAAAAAGTTCGAGTTCTTAGATGGGCGTATCCTCACAATCACCACGCTCACAAATCACCATTAACCGAAAGTATATAAAATGCCATAACTGAGCACTATAGTAAGACATAAACCTGTATTTTCTCACAGAGGATCGCAGCAGTAAAGATCACCTATGGCCAAAATTTTTTTTTAAAAGGGAGCACGGATCCCCCCTCTARYAGGTTTAATGTATATATCTCCTAAACCGCTAAAGCTATAACAACGAAAGTCACCCTGCACGAATATAAGAACTTCTACCGACTCCCTGGAAATTGATGACAACCCCGTACCCTTCCTTTATAACGGTATTGTTAAAAACTGCTAAAAGAGCGATAATTCAGTAACTAAATGGACCAAAGATGTAAAGATTTGTCGCCGGAATGGTATGAAAAGGCTTTATAGGGGTTGGGTAAAAAATGTGCGATGGGCATGGCACAGCCCGCTTTTTGGTAAAATTCCATATCTCGGGACCCAACCTACAAAAGTCGATAGATTTCCTATGTTTCCTACTTCCCACAAAGCACAACTTTAAATTCCACTTCGTTCCTTCAGCTTCCAGTACTGAAATCAAGAAGCAAATAATATAACGGAATAAAACTTTGCACGAATAACGTTTGTGCCACCTTATGACCAAAAATTGTTCAAATCCAATAAAAACTGTTCAAGCCCCTAGGTACCGAAAATGTGAACCCCTGTACCTATAGCTGACTTTTGTTAGAAAATATCGGTCAATGTCTGAGATATATAATTGAAATTCAGGGATAGTACTTCTCTGACAATGGTATATAAGTACGTCAAAAATGGTTTGAATCGGACCAATACTTCCATTAGCCCCCATATACCCAATATAAAGACTTTCGGACTTCCGAGTGATTTTATACCGCATATATTGGATAATATGTGAGCTACCTTCACGAAAATTAGAATGTATTTTACTCATAAGAGTGTATCTTTGTGCATAAAATAAAAGAAATTTACAAAAACTTGACATAGGTCCTACATATGTATCTAATCTCAGCTCTTTCGAACATCCGTCTGACGTTACTCTATATGATTTGTTTTTTAGTATGTGTGTATAGTAGGTCGAAACTACCCTGCAAAAAGTAGTGTAAAGCGACGATACGATTAAAGACAACATCAGGATAGCATACGGTTGCATTTTAAAAGTAATAGACCTCCTAGTGAGTCGCTGGAGGTGTGATGAAAGCTGGCTTCAAGCGGTCAACAGAAACTTTGGTTTTGCCTGCGTTAACCTCAACTATGAAATATTTCGGTGTGCGCTGGACGACCTTGTATGTACCTCGGTACGGTGGTKACAACGATGGTTTAACAGAATCATCTCGAATGAAGACGTGCTCGCATGTCTTGAGGTCACTGTGAACAAATGGTGTCTTTGTAGTGTGCCAGGCTCTATCTACAGGGCGAATATTCTGCATAATGCGCCGTTACCCTCGCACGGTTTCTGATTCGTTGGCTGGTCCACGCTGCTCGAAGAAGAAGTCCGAAAGAAGTCGTAGCGGTGTACCATACACCAGCACCTAGTAGGATAAGCGGCAGATATGTTGTCCATTGGTCTACCTTGTGGCAGAGTATGGCAGATTTAAGTGTCCGATGCCACCGTTCCACAAGTCCGTTACCTTGTGGGTGGTACGGTGTTGTCGTCAAGTGCGACACGCCGAGCCATTGGAGTAGCTGCTGAAACAAGGCGCTCTCAAATTGTCGGCCGAGGTCCGACGTAATATCCGAAGACACTCCAAAGCGTGCGATCTAACCGTTTAGCAAAKCCCTAGCCACGATCGGTGCTATCATGTTCGGAACAGGGAATGCCTCTGCCCATCGGGTAAAGCGGTCGATCACAGTTAGGCAGTACCTGTTACCCTCCGACAGTGGAAACGGTCCAACGATGTCGATGTGCAARTGTCCAAAACGTTGGTTGGGCATGCTTCGACGTTGCAGAATACTCGAATTGTGTCGGATGGYCTTGTTTCGCTGACATTGTAAGCAAGTTTTTGCATAAGCCCTGCTGTCACGTTGAATTCCTGGCCACACAAATCGCTCCACCATAATCCTGACGGTGGCTCGTGTGCCAGGGTTTGATAGGTTGTGCATAGATTGCAGAAATACTTGACGAAATTTCGATGTTACAAAGGGACGAAATCGACCTGTAGAGACATCACAAACTACTTTCTTGATGCTGAAAGGTAATGAACTTTTAAGTTTTAGTGAATGATGAACTTTRCCGGATAAGTATGACTGCAATTCGTTATCTTTTTGTTGATCATCCGCAAGTGCATCGWAATTGATAGTAGCAGCMGTGATTGACTGTATCCGCGAAAGTAGATCGGCTGCGACATTCTCTTCCCCCTTAACATGCCGAATATCAGTTGTGATTTGAGAAATGAAGTCCAACTGTCTGACTTGGCGATCTGATGGTATACACATGGCAGAGTCGGCCTTCCACCATGTAACGAGAGTAGCGCATAGCCAAGTAGAGTGCGATGAGTTCGCGATCATAGGTACTGTAGCGTGTTTCTGCTGGAGAGAATTTGCGCGAAAAAAAATCCAAGTGGTTGGAGGTTCCCGTTGACTACTTGATTTAAAACTGCCCCAGCTGCGAAGTCGGATGCGTCTACCCAAAGCAAAAGCGCTGCGCTGGGTAGAGGGTGTGCTAGAATAGCGCAGTTCGCAAGTTGGTTTTTGCAGGCATCAAAATGGCGTACGGCGTCTTCTCTCCAAATGAGGTTGCGATTATCGTTTTTCTTGTTGCCAGGCACCATCGCAAAAAGAGAGCTTTGATGCTGTAACGCATTGGGCAAAAATCTGCGGTAGAAGTTAAGTGTGGCGAGAAAGCGTTTAAGCTCCTTTGCTACAGTAGGTAGCTTAAAGTGTGTTATCGCTTCGACGCGGCTGCGGAGCGGGCTTATACCATCCTTGGTGATCGAATGGCCAAGGAACTCCAATTCCGTAACGCCAAACTGTGATTTTGAAACATTAATCTTTAATTTGTAATTTGGTAATCGACGAAACGCCATTCGGAGATGTTCCTGTACGTAAATGCGAAGTCCAATCCTCTAAACACCTCATTGATTAGTCGCTGAAAGGTTTGTGCGGCGTTCCGCAAACCGAAGGTCATATGAGTAAATTCCAATAACCCGAAGGGTGTCGTAATTGCTGTTTTACAGATGTCATCAGGGTATATTGGCACCTGGTGGAAAGCTTTTTGCAAATCAATCTTAGAAAAGATTGTCTGACCTGCTAAACCCGTTGAGAAATCTTGCAGAAATGGTAGCGGACAGCGGTCTGGAATGGTGATAGCGTTTAAGGCCCTATAGTCGCCGCAGGATCTCCATGATCCGTCAGCTTTCCGAACGAGGTGGAGCGGGCTCGCCCAGCTGCTTTTTGAAGGGCGACAAATGCCGAGGTTGATTAGTAATTCGAACTCGGCGCGTGTAGCGACGAGCGTCTCCGGTGATAGACGGCACAAACAGCTAGACCGGTGGTAGTGATTTGATGAACTATGGAAGCGTCTGTTCGACTGCCTGGCGCTGGTGGACACGTGAGTTCTAAAAATTTCTTCAGAATACCTGAGAATTTTTGTGAAGCGTTGATTGTTGAGATTTTCGAAAATTGACCTTGCGTTACTATACACGGTTATTTAAGCGATGTTGTGCGATCGACAATCAAGCCATAGTACCCAAGAAAATCGGCACCAAGAATGGCTTGCGATACGTCTGCGACAATAAAATTCTAGAGGAATTCCCTCCGCAGGTTAAGATTAAGTTTAAGCATGACTTCACCGTTACTGGATACGGTGGAGCCATTGGCGGCAAACAGGAGTGTTGGTGATGGGTGAGCATGAGCTAATTTTGTTGACTTGGGTRTGACAGAGACATCTGCACCTGAGTCTATGAGAAATTTCATTTTTGCTGATGTATCGTAGATGCAGAGTCGATAGCTCCTTTGTATATCAGGGTATTTGCCGAGCCCTGATCCTGGATTAGCTCCGCCCACCTACTCGACGTTTTGAGGTGGCAACAGCGTGAATGTACACGGTTGTCGACACTTTGTGGCATTTGCCCCGAATTTCGTATGGTACCAGCACAAGCACGGTAYATTGAGCGTGCTTCTTCTGCGGCGTGAGGCACTTGAAGATCTAGAGCACTGTTGTGTGCGGCTGTTGCGCATGAATTGATTGACTTGCTTTGTTAAAGCATCAGCTCGAAGATTCAACCACTCATCTGGAAACGACGGTTCGATGCTGACCTCGCAAATCTGGTTACCCACCTTCATCTCTAAGCACTCTGAGATGGAATCCGCGATTTTTATCTTCTCACCGATAGGAGCGTTTGTCGCGATAATGGCCCCTTGGGAGTCCGGCGGTAAACGACTAACCCACAGGTCGTGCAGAATGCTCTCGCTGAGTGCGGGTCSAGCAGTGCGTMRCATCTCGTGGTACAACTCGCTGGGTCTACGATCGCCCAGCGGTAGCTCCTTTAAAACGCGTTGGAGGCGGCGCAGCTGGCTTTCGGTGAAAATATCAATAATTTTCCGCCGAATATACCCGTATTTATCCGTAAGAGACGTGTCGTCGATAATAGTGTGCATTTCAATTAGTTTTGCCGGAGGCACACTTGCTAACACAATGTTAAATTTCACTGAATCGTCAAAAACTCGCGAGGCTTCAAACCAGAAACCTAGCGAATAAAAATATGCCTCGATGTTATTCTCTGACATCGAGGGCAGCGGAAGTCTGGGCGAAACGTATTGTGTTGAAATATGCTCGACACCGCTGCTTCCACCTGAAACGGCCATGCTATCATTCACCATATCACTGGAATCCGGGAAATCGATGATCTGAGCTGCACTGTTCACGCCTTTGCACGTGAACGTGATGAAAAAGGAAGATGGCACAGKATCGCGATCGCGTTGAGCACTGGAGTACTGGATGAACCTGCGTTGACTCCTTCAGGTGATGGATTACGTTGAACACCGGATTAATCTGGGCGCTGAATTACCTCTGGTGCTCGATCACGTCGGGGTTACCAATTAAAGGATTTTACGATGTAGTGATCCTTACTCGTTGACGGGTTTTTACAGAAGAAAGCATAAACTCAAAGTTGCAGTGGTTTGATGCCTTGCCTTTTCAAAAACGAATGTAAGTGTAAAGCGACGATACGATTAAAGGCAACATCAGGATAGCATACGGTTGCATTTTAAAAGTAATMGATCATGGTGTTGCCACATATATATATTGTTTTGTCGTTATTGAATAATTCAATTGTCCATACTTTTATGTATGGTATACACCATAGAATAATCCTTAAAGCTCTTTTTGTTGCCAATTCCATTAATGTTTTATTCAAGGCAAAATTTACGCGCCAAAACTTTTTCGAAATTTTTTACAACCTCTCCTTGCAACAAGTATTGCACTGCTGAAATCTAATATGTTTGAAATGAAATTGGATTAGGCTCTTAACATAAACAGTTATTTTTATATATAAATTATAGGACTCTTACACAGCAATCTCTACTGTCATCATTTATTTCCGCCTCTAATTTCACGATATCATCACCTGTTTTGATAGGAAATTTGGAAATAGCTCCAACAGTTCCCTTCTCCTTTTGAGTTAGATTTTGTAACAAAACGGTATGTTCCGCCAAAATATTAATGATTACTTTGTTTTGTTTTTCAATTAATTCTGGAAAAATAAAAGAATGAGGGTATGTTAATGATATTCCATTTGATTACAATTATGTATATGTATATATATTTAACATACCTCCCAATTCTGTAATTTTGTCCACAAATAATTTTTGAAGGTTGTTGCACTTATCGCAACCATCATTGAAGCTATCGAAATAATAAAAATTGTCAATGTAAGTAAAATCACAAAAAATATATATTAAAAAACAGTAGTTCACTTACCTAAAAATGATTGGGGTATTCCGGCGTTCATACGGCAAAGCTTTCCAGCTATTTCCATTTTTGTTCCTTATGTACCAACTGCAAATATTTACATATGTATGTAAGTATGTATATGAAAACAAAATTAAAAACGTTAATTAGTGCAACCATGTTATATTGGTATAAAGAGTAATTGGTCGTTATGTGGCAAACATAACATTTTGCAAGTTATGTTTTCAATTGAAAACACTTCATTTTCACTTCTGGGTACAGCATCAGCTAAGCTAAGGGTTCTTTGAAAACACTAATAGTACTAACATATTGTCTTCCAATTATTACCCCAGAGCCGGAATCCGATTTTTCAAAAGCTTGAATATTTATAATAATAAAAGGGTAGATTAAACAGATATTATTTGAGCTTTTTGTGCTAAAAAAATAATGCAGATTGGTATATGCTTTAATATTTGAATTAATTTCTATAAACCCTGTTATTTTAGATGACATGAAAGTCAGAATATGTATTTATATTAGTTAGTTCATTTAAAATTTTAGTAGGTTTTCTAATGTTTTTTTTTTTAATTTTGTAAATAATTTTCAAAGTCATACGCAGAAAAATTCTGAATAGCTCCTAACGTTTTTACACCACGAGCTAGGTGCAATAAACTGTGAAGGTTGTATGAAACACTATCATCTCCAAATATTTTTGGAAAATTTTCAACGAATAATTTCAAGGCGTCTTCCGCATTTTTTAAGTGTRAATGAACATTTTTTGAACAGGAGAGCAATCTACAAGCGCAATGTAATAATAAAAACTCATAGTATACATCTTCATGCACTTTATCTTTTGGAACTAAAATACCTGTGTAAAGCAAAAATTGTCTGAATTCTGTTRCTGTAGTGTGCAACTTCCTCAAGACTTCGAGGTAGACTAACGAATTCCTTCGGAATGTAAATTTTAAGCGATTCCAAATGATCGGATATTTGTTTTTTGTTTTCTACACACAGTCGCTTTTCATAACTTAATTTATTTTTTAAAATTCTAACTAAAAACTTTTTCACAACTCCAAGATCGATTAAATGCATTGGATCTAAAGGTACCTGTGTTATAATTTTTTAAGTTTACTTTTTCAAATGGTGTTTTAACTGTGCGAAATCCTATTTGGTGATGATCAGTGTGTCTTCGGAGATCGAATTCTTCATCACTTACAATTTTTCCAACTTTCGCGGGATACACAAGGGTATTTCTAATTTTTTTTGCTTCTGCTGTGCACTTTGAGCACCCATGAGCTGATGTGTGATGCGGAATACCACAGGCAAATGCTCTAGCTGGTGCATCACATATTAAAGATCTAATTTTTAATTCATATATTTTACCGCCTAGTTCTAACC
>NW_017537519.1:47201-48785 GCF_001853355.1 Bactrocera latifrons | reverse complement strand
AAAAATTTGATAATATTATATCAAAAAGATTGCAGAACACCAGACGAGAATATTCCGAAAACGAGCAACAAAAGTTTTCGGGTGTAAACTCGTAAAAATTTTATGCAAAGCGATTTATTTTGTTATTCTCGATAATGAATAGTTCCTTTTTAGACTAAAATATTCAATGTTTTTTATAATTTGCTTCAATTTGTTTAAATCTAAAATGAGAAATGTTTCAAATTCTTAGAAGACACGGTTCGTAAAATTGTATTTCAAAGATCTTTTTGAATTAAATGTTTGCTCTAATTCTTATACATATGTGATTAATGAAAGCAACTGCAAATACAGAAAAAGTTTAAGTGGGGTAAAAATTAACAAATTCTTCAATGTGGTAATAAATAAGAAATATTTACGATAATAAAGGTTTTTTGAAATGTATTAAATAATGTTCAATGACTTTTTAGGAGAAATAAATCGATATCTCGTTACGATTTATTTAAAATTATCGTTATTTTTATGATGTCCATTACTAAATATACCTGCACATGAGTATAACCGAATCAAATTGCCGAACAATCACGAAAAAGACGATGTTCAATTTCGGACATGGTCCAGTGCAGCATAACATATGGTTAGGTATGTAACCAGATCTCATCGCCTCTACTTCGAAGCATTACCCAATTGGACTACGTGGTCCTCAAATTTTTGCAGGGTAGAGCAATTGCCATATGCTACACGAGTATGCAGTATAATGGTTTTTGTTTTTCTAACAAACCTTATGCGTCGGTCAGTATAGGAGTTATATATACATATATAAAAATCACGTGTCACGTTGTTTGTCCGCGATGGACTCCTAAACTACTGAACCGATTTTTGTAAAATTTAGCGCACTGTGTCCAATTCGAAAAAACTTAGAAGCTAGGATAGTAAAAAACATTCATATATAAAAAATGAAAGCTCCATTAAGCGGACAACTCAATTAACTGGACAGACCGGGCATTAAGAAGATTCGTTATTCTTTCCAATGAAATTAATTCTTATGAAGCTATTCATAAATCTCAATAAAATCTCAAGTACAATCCCTTGGACTCTTATACCGACAAAAACGATTTCGCCTTTATTTGTAAATAAAATGTTCACTGTATTGAATAGCTTATGATATGAATAATAGTATAAAATGTATTTCACAGCAAAGCGTGGCCTGATCCACTAGTTTATATATAAAATTGTTAATATTTCGATCCTCAGGTTGACATTTTACACTTTAAGCTATTTCTCTAGCTTTGATTCTTGTAAGTTGCAAGARTATAAAATGTTCGCTGGCACCCGATTTTTAGCCCTTCCTTACTTGTTTACAATATATTTAAGAATGCACGAACTTGAATTTTGTTTTTAAAATATTAAATAAAGTTTTTTAAGCCACAGAGAAGTTATTTTATTTTATGAACTGTAATACATATATGGGGAGAATGGAGTCATTTGTAGAAGTTCACGCAAGTGAGGAAAGTTTTCTGATCGCCATTCACTTGGGAGTGGCCAGAAACGATTCTTTTACATATGACTCAAGCAGCTCACGACTTCCGGTCCTTGACCAAGTATCCT
>NW_017537519.1:37850-44531 GCF_001853355.1 Bactrocera latifrons | reverse complement strand
GATTATCGCATTCGATGGAACGATGAGCTGTACGAGATATACGACGACATTGACATAGTTCAGCGAATTAAAAGACAGCGGCTACGCTGGCTAGGTCATATTGTCCGGATGGACAAAAACACTCCAGCTCTGAAAGTATTCGACGCAGTACCCGCCGGGGGAAGCAGAGGAAGAGGAAGGCCTCCACTCCGTTGGAAGGACCAAGTGGAGAAGGATCTGGCTTCACTTGGAAAATCTAATTGACGTCACGTAGCGAAAAGAAGAAACGACTGGCGCGCTGTTGTTAACTCGGCTATAATCGTGTAAGCGGGGTCTACGCCAATCAAGAAGAAGAAGAATACATATATGTACATCGAATTCATGATTATTGGCCATTGAAACAATTTGTAAAGTCTTTTGCCTGTCAGCCTATTTCTTTGCAGTGTGATCGTTGCTCCAGCAAATATTTTGAAACTTGCTTATACATTTTTCATATCATCCCACATTTCTGGCCAGAACAGCTTTAAACTGCAGCAATTTGAATCTCGGATCTAATAATAGCATCTTGGGCTGAAATTTTTGTCAGTTAAACAACTTACTAAAGGTATAATTATGCTAATGCTAACGTAGGTATCCGCGGAAATCTCCCTGGTCACAATTTCAAAAAATTTTAATAATTTAATCACCTTTTTAATTTTGTTCAGCCCTTAGGCATTAAACATGGAGGGTGTTTCTGGGCGAGTGAGCAGTAAATAAAATAAGGGCTAACTGGACAAATCTCTCTAACATATAAAAACATGCATTCCATCGCGTTCTTATGAAAATAATCATTTTCTTGGTATTACTTGAAGAAGCTCCAGCGTCTATTTGTTTCTTCCGCAACTTAAAAACCCGGAACCAGTTTATTTCTACCGATTCCTCATTTCACTGTTCACTGATTTTCCTTTAGAGCCAGTGGAAAGAAATACTTTTATTTTCTCATTGGCATTCACTATTTAGATATATTTTATATTCACTATGATAAGAGATGAATTCGAACCTAACACAAAATCAGAAACACATAGCAAAAAATGGACTGTCGCACTTACTTCGCACTAATTTATGAGCGAATTATCAGTTTTTTTCAAGTGCATATTCCACCAACGAATTCTCCGTATTTTACAACCAAACACATAACAGTTTGCTAGAACGTTTCCAAGCAGAGGTTTTCGCATTAATACTGAGAAAAATTGCTGTAAAGATGTGAAGTAAAATTTGAACGAAAAATGCGAGTTTTTCAAGATGAGCACGAAGCACTTCCAAGCAAATAGTTGCCCGTTCCTTTAGAACAAGTAGACTTCTCGCAACCATACCACTAGAACAACGTATAACAATAAGTTCTGAGCGGTTTTTGCCAGATATCTTTCAAGAAATCTGAAAACCAAGGTGCACCAGGTTTTTCTTAAAGCACACCTTTTTAAACTGGCAGAAATGATTCCGGTCGAACTTTTGCAAATTAAAAAAAAAAAAGAAAATAACTTTTTTATTTATCAACATTTTTTATGATTCTAGTGGGGACAATAACTATTCACATACTTTTTAAGAATAAATTGGGTTTTTTTATTTCAGATGATCTAAACATCAGAAATCATGTCCGCATCTCATACACCGAGCCATTTATCCACCAGATGTCATCAAAAAATTATATTATATTGTTTATATACTCCACGAGTATAAAAAAAGTTCTATTGTAGAATAAAAATATCTGTGAAAAAAGTCAAAAAACAAGCTAGATTACCTTACTGGCACTGAAGGACTTCTTTTTATTTCCGTACGTAGAAGATTAACTAAAGAGTGGTCGCTTTCGACACCTGAAGAGGAGATTGATGCGTTCAGGATGCATGTTTTGAAGATACTGCCATCAGAGGGGCAAAAGTGCATACATATATAAATCTTAATGGAGAATTGTGAAAGAACTGAATGTTAAACAACAAAATTCTGCCCAAATATTTTTCTTAATTAAAATTTTTATATGTGCAAAAAATAAATATTCCAATAAAAGTTCATATCTTTTTATTAGTAATGATTTTTTTAACGAAGGGTTGTGTATTTTCACAATGATTAGCATTGACTTCACTATTTTTTATTCTTTGGTACGCGTATATGAATTTTATAACACTCGGTCTTAGTAACACAATAGCTGAATCTCTCCGAAAATTGGTTATTGTGTTCCTAAGCCTGTTTACAATTAAACAATTTTCACAACTTTCATGCCAAATTTACTAATCCSCACTCCTCATCTAATAATTCAGTTCCTCGTGGCATTTTCATCGAAATTCAAAAAATTAAATTTATTTTTGTTGTCTTAAACCTTTATTGGGGTACTGTGCTTGCTTAAAAAAATTGTATAACCTTTTTTGGACTGATATGTTAATTTGCTATGAGCGACACCACCAGTTTACTTGGTACCAGTAAGAACACTTTTAGTAGATGTTGCACATATAATCAAGCTTTAATAAATTTTTTTTTATTTCTACTTTAATAAATTTTTTTTATTTCTACTTTAMTAAACCAAATATGAATGTCAAATTTTGCCATTTTTCCGCTACAAACATTATTCCATTAGTGTAAAACTTTCGACGTTTCTCTGCGAAAACTGCGAGGAGTAATTTTCACAGGTTTTTCTTAAAGCCAACTTTACTCCATTAAAGCAGTTCTGCATTGACCGAAACAAATGGTAGTCTGATAGTCCAAGGTCAGGGCTATATAGTTCATAAAACTTCCCAGCCAAGCTCTGCCAGCAGGAATAAAGGGATGTTCAACTTATTCCAGTGTGAGAGCACCTCAAAATTAGCGTTTTTTTATAACATTTTCCATTATGGCCAGATTGGACAAAATAACAATTTTTGGGCATTTAAATTAAAACAACCAACATTTAGTACGAATAAAAATTATAATATAGTGGTTATTTATTATATGGAGAAACGATTTACATTTTTTTAAAGTAWATTAGAACAACTGACTTTTGACCTCCTGAACTCGATCAACTGTCAATTTWGGTAGCAAAGGAGTTAAACATCTCGTTATCTCTGTCTGCCAGTTTTCGCCCAGTGATCAAAAATGTGTGTGGCCTAGCGTTGTTCTGGTGGTCCTAATCAAGCATTTCCATAAATTCGTCGATAGGTTGACCAGAGAGATGCATTTTTCTTATCGAAATTTCCAGAACGGAAGCAAGCGAACCTTATTATGMTACATGAAATGATAAAGCATCGTCTCCGTAAACTTCACGAATTTCATTGGTGGCTTCCGTGGCATTCTTCCCTTTTTTATACAAAAATTTCAATATATACCGAATTCCTTTATTAATCTCACTAATTTTTGAACAACTGTAACTTTTTTCAACTTCCCCGAATTTTTTTTTTGCTAAATGAAGCTTAAAAGCTCACCTTTCTAAATTATCCAATTAAATTTAATGATAAGTGTTTTGAGAGATTTAAAAGAAATCAATGTTCGAGAGGAATAAGAATGAGAAAACAAAATTATAATCTTCAAATTTCCTTTGATAAAATCGTTGTCCGCAAAAATATCAAAACTAAAAAAATTGCAAGCTATTTACAAGACAGAAAGATATGGTAAGACTACAAGTCATTTCGTTTGATTTTTATTAAAATCTTATGCCGGAATTACATGTGCAGATATTCTGCATGCAGATCTGCACTATTTTTTCCAGCCAAAACACATGTGCAGTAAATTTTGACAACCAGCTGATTGCAATAAATAATTGAAATTTAAAAATTTTAAAATGGAAGTGGAAAGAAAAAAAATATTGCAACAATTTCTTTTATTTCTAGTTGCCTAAAAGAAATTAATTAATATTTTAAGCTTGTGCGCGATAAGTGATAAAAAAACGCGGGTGTGGACGATTCCTATATATGTATGCGAAAAATGAGAGAGAGCTGCATGGTTTTTTCAATAATTTATTCTTATATATAAAAAACAATGATTCCTCTCAGTTCCAAAAGGCTACTCGGATGCAAGTGGATCAATTTAAGCTTCTTCTAAGCTTAATTAAAAGGCCGCAGCCATTGGGATGAACTTTCAGGAATATACCAAATGAACATGAGTGGAGGGAAATAGCCGATTCATTTTACATCAAGACAGGAATGCCTCATGTTATAGGAGCTGTTGACGGCAAACATGTCCAAATCAAGTGCCGCCCGGATCACTGTATTTTAATTATAAGCAATATTTTAGTATTGTGTTGTTAGCCGTTTGTGATAGCAAATATACATTCACCGCAGTAGACATTGGAGCTTATGGAAACCAAAATGATGGCGGAGTGTTAAAAATCAGTGGTTTTGGAAATAGAATATTAAACGAAACAATGAACYTACCAGAAGCAGAAAATCTTCCACGTAGTGCGATAAAATTCCAATTTTATTATGTGGGAGATGCTGCTTTTCCGTTGACAAAACATTTGATGAGGCCATATCCGCGAAAGTGTTTGGAAGCAAACAAAGACCACTTCAATAAATATTTATCCAGAGCGCGAGTTACAATTGAAAATACATTTGTAATTTTAGTGGCTAGATGGCGAGTTCTCAATAATTCTTTGGATATGTTTCCCGAAAATGCCAATACCATAGTTAGAGCTACATTCATTTTACATAATTTTGTAAAGTTCCATAACGCCGAATTCTATTGTCCCAACAACTTCGCTGACCACGTAAATGAAAGTGGCATTCTAATTGAAGGGCAGTGGAGACAATTTGTAGCGCCATTACATCAGAGTACGATATTATCAAGCGCTAACGCAAGACGAAGTGCTTTTGATACCCGAGATCTTCTTAAAAATTATCTCTTCTTTAATAAATAAGTAAATAATTCAATAAATGTATTATAAAATAAATATGTCGGTTCTACGCAACCTGTATGGATTTGTATTCCTCAAAATTGTTTGCGCTGAAATAACAAAAACAACAACTACAAAATAAATAAATGACTTTGTACTTTTTTATATATTTGAAATGAATGGGCTTTTATTTAAAATGATAAATATTATAAAAGATGTTAATGAAAAACTTATTTTCTATTCACAAAAAATTGGTGGAATGTTTGAGAAATTTGGAGTTGTAACTCCGACATTTCCAGGCTATTTAAATTAGCTCCCTCCGCCTGCTTGGCAAGGCTTTCAAAAAATAAATTAATTGCGGATTTCTCCGTGCCACCGACCAATATTTCCTCGGCTAACGACGTCACTCTTTGAAAGTCTCTATTCGAGCTTTCAAATAATTCCTCAATTTTACGTTTCCGTCCAGTCTGTGTCTGCGTCTGCGTCGACGGTGATTGAGAAAATATATTTAAATTGACACTGCTGCAGGCAGATTCACCAAAGTCGCTGAGGAAGGAGTCGTCACCTTCTGTCGTTACGGTGCCATAATTGCCTTGTGTGCCGAAAATGCATATATAATAAATAATACTTCAAGTTGTCCATTTCAACGTCMTTTAAAAACTGTAGGCTTTCCATCCACTTCCACTTTTTGTGTGGCGAATACACGCCGCTTCCTGATGGTCTCTTTTTTAGGTATTTGTAAAATTTATCTCGTAGGGTCCGCCAACGGTCCTTTAGCTTCTCACCTAAAAACATTCAAAACTTAAATAAATATAAATTTTCTGTTAGGTTATAAAATTAAAGATTTACCTGGAATATGCAATTTCTCCGATAGCTCCTGAAATTTGGCGTCCCTCAGGTAGCTATTTTTTTAATACCTATGACTTTTGTCATATAGGAACCGGTTTTCGAGAACAAACTCATTATTTGAATGTTGTCAGCACTGCCTCTGCGCAGAGAAATTCAAWTTTCACATGCCGTGCATATCTGCATTGAGGTGCAGAATTTGAACTGTCAAATCAGTACAAATTTTTTTTCTGCACGCAGAATTCTGCACATGTAATTCCGGCATTAATATCTTTTGCAGAATTTTTTGCAAATTTTCTGTAAGGATACTTCAAAAATTAATTATATTACTAACAACCCGATATTTAATCAAAATATGAGATGTGCAATACTCATACAAGCAATAGTACATTGAATGTTGAACAAATTCGAAATCTAAACAATCATCAGAATTTGCTAAATAATCCAAGCTGCCGGTAGATTCGAACAATAGTTGAGGTAAGTGGTAATTAGACTCGAAGTGAAGAGAAAAGGTTTTACTGATCACATAAAAAAGGTATACAGTCTAACTGCCTAAAAACGACTTTAATATACCAATTTTGCCCGACATCTATAACGGTTTCAAGTTATGAAATCAAATGGATCATAAAAAAGGCGAATCTAAAATACTCACTAGGACATTATTCCATAAATGCTGATGGAAAAACCAAATATTGCATTCTTGAAAATTTTGAAATAGTGTCGGTACCAAAGATGCCTCCCTTCCTTCACGAAAATAATATAATTCTAACGCCTCAATTCGAGTTTCGTATAAAACGTGGCACTGTAGAGCAAGTAAATAGAATGACTACCGAAATCAAAAAGCTCACAGAGCCTATGTTGCTGTTCTGCAATATACCTTGATGTAGCCTATGCATTCGATGAGGTGCGCCACGACGCACTAAGGGGTATTTGATGCAAAAAACCGGTCAAAAGTGGTTTTACTAAACTTTGCCAAATGGTATTTACGCCGCATGTTTTTTACCTCGTTCTCGCCACGGATCCAG